>NW_009186941.1:0-1994 GCF_000690835.1 Fulmarus glacialis | reverse complement strand
AAAGAGCCTGAAGTGTTCCTCATCTCCCTTGTCAGAGCCAACTCTTCTATAGGAGAGTAGGAGTGGGAGCAGGGAACGATAAGCCCTGCTCCTTCCTACGTCTCCAAATATAGGAAGAACGTGTAGGATAGGAATATTGTTTTAGGAAGGATTTGGTACTTCTGGGCTGTGCTTCTTGGAAGTAAAGGAGCATTTAAATCCGTTTGAGGGGGAAAGCAAAACCTTTTGCCAGTATGGCAATAGGCAGCTTTCTAGATAGTCTGAAGAATAATGCAGTGTCTTAGTAACATATGAGCCAAACAAATGTGGTTTTTTGAGCGTAAGATCTGCCAGACTCTTGCCAGTGGTGCTTAACAGGCAAATTGCTTAACAATTACAGGAGGGGTTCTGCAACTGGGATCTGTGCAGGTGCAGGCTCCTGGTTATCGGCCAGGCTGATTTTGCAATGTCACTGGCTAAAATTATTTTTAAAGGAAAACATGATGGAACTGTATTTAAGTTGTTTCTATGTGTGTGTGTACCCGTATATTTATATACACATGCCTATAAGTGTGTGTGGGCATGCGTGAACATAGATACAAGTATGTTTGAACTGTACATTGGCAGTATTTGGAGCAGCATAAAAGTATTGCCAGGGTTACTGGGGATGAATTAACCCCAATGGACTGAGTTTAGTTCAATGACTCTGAAACAAAACAAAGCCACCCTCAGCATTGAAGATTAACAGCACATGGCGTGGTGAAATAATGGACATTAGAAACTCAACAAAGTTGTTTTGTGTTTTCAAACAGCATGGGATAACGTGAGCACAAAAGTGTATTGCAAGCACAAGCTGGGCATGGGTCAAGATAACAATCTCAGCTGGATTTCTCCCTGCATCTGGACGGGACGCTGAGCACACAGGGCAGTATTTTCCAGACTTAGCAGCTTGTGGACTTCATCTGCTTACACAGCCACAAAATAGGAAATGTACAGAGTTATTTATCTGTGATTTTTATCTGAGACTGTCTTAATTGAGATGCTAAGAGAACTAGCCGTAGAATAGATTTTGATGACGGATGTCCTGTACTTTGCTGTTATGTAAAAAGCCACCTTACCTTCTCTGTCAGCTGTAGTATCTGGCTATAATTAGGAGAAATAATATCTGTCAAATAATTGGTTATGCACATTTTGATTAATTTCCTGAGACAATTCCACTCTTGTGCCACTTCTCAATCTCCCTGTGATTTCTTCATTTTCTCGTTTGGGGAGAACTTCCGATTAATTAGACTCCAAAATCTTGCAAACAGCTCTGTAAATATATGTGGTAAGGTTTATTTCCTTACACTTGTGAGATACCAGTATAAGCAACTCATGGTATTTTCAAAATGTGTCCTATAAGTTATATAGCAGCATTGCTACTGAAAGTAGAAAAAAATATATGGTAGAGCATCTTTCTTGAAAGTTTAATTATGATATGAAGAAGAACTGTAGTAGTGCACAAGTGCTGTGAACCTGCTTTGCTGGTTGGTCATACTTCAAGAAGTTAAGATTGTGAAAGATGTTTTTGGTGAGATGAAATGTTTTGAAACGTGAGGCTTGTTCATCTCATTGTGGCTTTGTCAAATGCATTTAATTTAACCTGCAGAATTTTCAGAATTGTGCATTTGGTATTTCTGTCAGACAGGGATGAATATCCACTCCAAAAATGTAAAATCAAAACAGGCAAAAAACCAACCCAAACTTTAAAAAAGGTTTTGTTCCCAGGCATGGGACCAGCTCAAAGACAGGAAAAAGGTGTGGAGAAAACCAGGGAAATCAGTTCCTAATCTTTCCTAGGGCTACCGCTTCGATAGCATCTCTGTGTGTTGCGTTGGCAGGCGTGGTGCCTGAGGGGCTGCAGTCATCTCCAGCGGATCCACAGGTGTGTGAGTGCGAGACTCGCTCCGGATCCACGCCAGGTGCCCTCGTGCCCTGCCTGGCAGTGCCCTGCCTGGCAGTGCCGCGGGCACCGC
>NW_009186940.1:0-48171 GCF_000690835.1 Fulmarus glacialis | reverse complement strand
GGGGGGGGGAGGAAGAAAGAAAAAGATGAAGGCTGCAATTAGAGGACTTGGAAACAAAGGTAGAAAGGTTGGTGAATTGTCAGTGCTGATTAAGACAGTGGAGAAATAAAAGCTAGTCAGGGTGAAATTAAAGCATTGTGAACCCCTGCAACTGGAATGAAAAGAAATCTCAGTAATCAACTAAATACAAGTGTGCTTTACTACTCTGCTAAAATGGGCTGAAGTATCCTTAGTGTAATAATATTCAACCATTCAAAATAATAGTAGCTGAATTCAGCATATAGCACACTGTAAACATTGGAGAAAAGGGTATTGTTCAACTTCACTAATTACCAGTTTTGGAGTGTTCAGCTGGAGGCACTTTAAAAAAAAAAAACTATGATTTTCTTAACTTATTTCATAAGCTACCTTCAAATGAAGTTCCCAAAAGCATTTCTGGCAACCTCTGTCAGCATACATGAATGACAAACTTGTGCCATTGGCAACACACAATTCAACTTCTATCTGATTGCGTGAAGTGTAAACTCAGTATTTCTCAAACATCTCAGTTAATATGAACTGAGAAAGTTATATAAATAACACTATATTTTCTTACAATAAACTTTTTTAATAAATGGAAATAAAGCCCTATTTTTCCTTCTCTACTGTGGAAAAATACAGTTCCAGCATTTAACTGAAGTACCTCCAGCTTGAATTGAAATTTATCTTCCTTCAATTACCACCACATTCATGGGTTTCAAAAACATGCAACAGCAGATGTGGAGTCACCGTCTCTGAAAGATATGTTTCCCACAATGGCTATTTTCATTTTATTTGTAAACTCTTTCATTGTTTACAAAGTCACGACAGTATCGCAGCAAGTAATGATGCTCAAGTAGTGATTCAGACATTATACTGAGTCTTGAGTGAGTGCTTTAGAGAGGTTTATTTTGATTTTTAGCTTCATGGAAAGATATTACTACCCTATGGAACATTGTTGAAGACAACTGAGTTTCCTGAAATGAATCTTATCCACTGACTCCCGTGTACAAGTTTGTTAACTTCTTTATTAAACACACAGTGAAAATGGATTAGGGTGTAGCCAAAAATGTTGAATATAGAAATGAATATTCTTTCATAGACATATCTTTTCAAATAAGTGAATAGACTAGACAAAATTTAAAAAAAAAAAGAGATAGCAGTATCAAATTAATTCATTAATTTAAAATGTACAGGTATTAATAATAGTAATTGATTTGTGTACTTAACCAGAATAACCACTACAACAACGTAATATTTTACAAATTGTACTTTCTAGTGCACATTCTATACTTTGTTCAGAGATCTGAATAATCAGAAGGACAACTTACTCTCTGAACCAGTGCCAAACTGAAGATTCCTATGCTGAAATTTTTTGTTGTTTTGAAATGAATCTTAACAGCTAAAGGCGGCAAAGATTTAGTGGAATAACACTTACTAAAGACAGTCCAGAGGACAGCTGAAATCAAATTTAGTTTGAAAACCACTGTCCATAACTGATGCCACGTTAGGCATCACTTTAGAACCTCTTCATATTCACCTACATACTGCATATGTAGCATTATTTCACTTTCACACTACAAAAATATTAAATCCAATTAAGCACAGAACAGCCAAAATTTAGCACAGATTTACATACACTTTGAAATATTTGGAGTTTTTTTGAAATATCTGGAGTTTTTTTGATCAGTAATTCCTGAACTACTGCTGGGAGAAAAAAAACTAAATTGGGATAACCACAAGAATACTTACAGAGAAAAATGGCAAGAAAATGAAGGAACTGAATGATGGAAGATCTGAGTAATGACAGAAGCAGCAAATTACATATTCTATCTGATTTAGAGAGATTCGTATTATTCATATTAGACAAAAAGTTCAGAACAAGAATAAGAATTGAGCTTTTTGAAATTCTGTGAGGGGAAAGTGGAGTACAGAGAGTCTGGAAAATGTAAGAGAGAAATATGTTAAACAAAAAAGTCCTATGCAGGATCTACTACGAAAAGTTACAAAATAAGAGAACCAAGAGCTTTCAGGAGGAAAAATAAGAATTCTTGGTATCACTAATTGTCATCAGCTATCGAGAGAGAACTGTCATACAGACGGTCTGAAATGCACATCTTAATGAAGGAAGTCAGGTCAGGAAAAAAAAGTAGATATGCAAATCATCAGCATAAGCTGACTGTGAAGTTGTAGGAAAGCCTCAGATCACCCACGAATAGGATGGAGAAGGAGAAGTAAAAAATGACGAAGAAACCCTGTGAGACTGGAAAAAAGGGCAGAATAGCTCTCAAAATAGACAGTCAAGGGCAATGCAAGCGGCAGAGCAAAGCACAAGACTATCATGTATCAGGAAAACAAGAAAGGCCAGTATATCAAGGAAAAAGTGATCATGACTAAGAGTTAAAGCACTGGAGAGACAAAAGAAGATAAGGTTCTTAATATTTCATATAGTTCTAATGATGTTGTGCATTCCAGAAACAAACAGTAATTATACCGATTTCATAATCCCCCTACAAGTATCTATGCTACTACAAAGAAGCTATTTTTACTGGATTTTACCGGATTTGTTGAATACTAGTTTGTCCTTCCTTTCCCCCCCAAGGCTGTGTTTGAATTTAGGTACTATGTCTTACACAGTGGAAAAGAGCTAAAAATTATTTTGAAAGCTTAACAGATTTTCTGTGCAGGCTGCTTAAAAGCTTTGCCACTAAAATAGTCCACTTCGAAGCAAATCAGGTTAATCTACACACTCCAATCTACTGATCTTCAGTGTAGTAGAATGTTCTGCAGTACATAGATGAATTTTGTCATGAATATGTACTAATTATTTTACATATGGTAGTGAGGCTGTCCTGTTTTGTAAAGTGGTATTAACTGTAAATTTCTGAATTTCAAGTCTATTTTATGGTAATTTATTCTGTTTCTTACTTGGAGGGAGTGCTGCTATTGAGAAATTTATTATGCATAATAATATAAACCATATAGTCAGTATTATTTCCAATTTTGTTGTTCATTTACAGAAGTAACAAAATGCTTGCATTTTTATTCAACTGTTCATCTTACAACTACTATAAACACTTTCTGATTTGATTTTAAATTTTTACTGTTCAAAGTTGGAAACATCATGCATTCTTCACATTAAGGTAATCTATATGAACTATGTGTTAGCTATGGATGCTTTAATAAATTTGAAACAAGGAACCAGAGAACTGTACAACATGTTAGGATTATTTTACATTTGTTCAGGTTTTAACAACAATATGACATCAAAACAAAAGGAAAAAAAAAAATCAAATGGCGGTCATGGTTTAGTTGTTAGTGTTCACTTCTATGAACACCAATAACCAGTGTAACTAACAATGGGAGCTTGAGAAAAGAGAACTAATTAGATTCCAGTTTTAAAATACTAAACTAAACAACTTGAACTTGTAGCGTCATCTCTTAAGACACATAAGTGAAGCTCAGTGAGGAAGGGCTCTGTGGGAAGAAGGAGCAGCTCTACCCTGTGTCGCAGGGGTGCCCTGCAAAGTTCCTGTTGTGTCCCAGCTCCTTCCCCTGAGAACTGTGAATTACACACTGACTCCGCATCCCTGCTCACAACTTACACAGGAGAGTCCCTGCATCCATAACACAAACACAAGCACAAACAGAATACAATAGTATTGTTTCCACTAACTCTTATGTTTAAAGAACATTAGGGTTATGAGAAGAAAACCCTGAATCAGTAAGCTCAAAGAAGTTTCAGATAAGAATGCTTGTAATGGAGTGTTTCCCTTGTTTCTTTCTTTTTTTCTTTTTTCTTTTTTTTTTTTCCTTTTTTTTAAATAGTACCTAAAGGCAGAAAAAGTGAAACGTACAAGCATAACTTACACTGAATCAACTTTAACTGAACACCCTGCAAAAACAATGGCAATTATTTTGCTACAATGCATAAAATGATGCTTACAATGGGTTTGAAAATTTTTTTCAAAAGTGTTTAAGATCTAATAATAACAATCTATTTTTAAAGTAATGAAGGAAGCTTACTCTCCTACTCTCCTTACTCTAGGTAAAATCCATGTGGTTGTAAAAACGACGCAGCTGACAGCACTCAATAGCTTGGATCTGTGCTTCTTCATGCATCATCAAAGGTACTTTCATCAACAGCGAACCAGTTTGTCTCAAACAAATGCCATGAAGACAAACTTACGGTTATCTATTACTACAGCCATCATTTGGCTTACAGAATTTTCGTTGTGTATAGCTAAAATTAAGAAGCCTCTTCGACTTTCACATACTAGTTTTAGATTGCTGTATTGGCAGTTATAAAATTAAATGTAATAACTGAAAATAAACAGTATGTTACACAGACACTGGAACAATTTCGTTGAGATAAACCAGGAATAACTGAACTAAAACAGGTTACAACATTTAAAAATACGGTATGTACAGAATGACCTACACTGGTATTACTTACTTTAAGCATCGGGTTTACATGAATCTCAGACTATGAAAAATAACAGAATTAAATTCTGATAGTGTCATATCCGGTAGTGACACTTTGGGAGGTGATCATTCAGAGGTCTTAAGATAGGTCTAAGTAAACTGAGAGAACACCTATTCAATCAACAGAAACTGCAGAGTACTATTTTCAGAGAACAGCCATACGCACTCAACAGCAGTTGAAACAATAGTCAAATGAGATTAAAATCTGACATATTTAACTAACCTAGCCTACTTTACTGAATATATGGGATAACAATAAAGCACATTAGTAAAGCAAAAGTGCACAAGGCTTTTTGAACAAGATTTTAAGTATTTCTTTCTTAAGCCAAGTATATTTCTCCCTTTATCCATGCCATTTTATTAACAAAATAGCCAAAGCATAAAATCAGTTAATCTAGAAACTGTTGGCCTATTCACATAAGTAGCACTAACAAAGGAGTTTCCTCATTTAGGAACCATTAACTCTTCTTTTAGAGGAATAAGAAAATAAATTTGTAAGTAGAACCAAATGATGAGTTTAAGGTACACCTACAATAATTTATTTGCTGTGTAATGGGAAGTAATTTAATGCCACATTGAACTCAATAAAATCTCTTATATTTGAATGGTGCTTGATAATACTTCACCTCTACACAGGCATCCTTGCTCTGACAATTAGTTGTTATGCCTATAGCATGAGACAGATGGGCTAAACTGTTTTCCTCACATGTCCACATGAAGAGGAGATATGGCTATGCAAAATCCCCGCCCCGTATGCAGACTTCCTATACAGGGAAGAAAAAAAAAAAAAAAAAAAAAAAAATCCATGTGCAGAGACAGCTTTACGAAAAACTTCATAACATGGCATTCCACAGCTGCTTTAGGACAATGTAAGCATAGGCTGCTGCTGAAAAGGTAGTTTCATCTAGCTCACAGTCTTGCATGTACTTATGTGATTTCATTTATGTCAACATAAAGGGTTATGTAGTCATGTAAGAAGCCACATCATTAAACTCAACTAGGTGAAAACTTACCCAACAGAGAAAGTTATATCATCTCAAAGCAACAGCGAAATCACAGCGAAGATGGACAGTTCGGCATGCCAGGAAACCTCTGACAGCTCACTTACCAGAAAGACATTCACCTTTACCATTCTAGATGATTCAGCTCATTGTGGGGCAGGAAAGCATGAGATCAGCGTAAAGGAAGTTGTAATAATGACAATGGCACATGTGGAAGCAAAGGCAGAAATATGTGTCAGTGATTGCTTCATTTAGATGTCTCATGTAGCAAATGTGGACACATATCTTCCAATTACTTGCAAAAAAACTCCTTTGTGAAAAGCATGTGATAAATTCTCAGTTCCTGACTCCCCAATCTGCATAGGCATAACAGATATGAAGCAGCTACTCTTAATACATACTCATTTACATCATGTTTAATATAAGTCACAGAATCATTTAAGTTGGAAAGGACCTCCTGAGATCATCCAAGATCATCCAGTCTAATCACCCTGCTAAAGCAGGGTCACCTAGATCGGGTTGTCTAGGATCATGTCCAACTGGCTTCTGAATATCTCCAAGGATGCACACCCCATAAATTTGGCAACCTATACCAGTGTTTGATGACATTCACAGGACAAAAGTGTTTTCTTACGTTCAGATAGAATTCCATGTGTTTCAATTTGTGTCCATTACCTCTTGTCCTGTCACCGGGCACTGCTGAGAACTTTTACAAATACAAACATAATTCAGAGACTAATGGAATACATGGGGACTAGAGATACTAATTTTAAAACTACATTTGAAATTACAGAAAAGTGTTATGAAAGTCTGATGTGTACAGAATCTAACAATCTAAGAGATGCACAAAATTAAAGAGCATATGGATGCGAGAACGGCAATTTTCCTTTCTCTCTTCTTGTATAGCAACATGATTCTCCTTCAGACTTTGGTCTTTAAGAACAATATTAATTTTAATAAAGCCTTCCTCTAGAAACACTGACTACTTCAAAGTCGCTAAGAAGCAAAACAAACTATTTTCTAGACTGTATCTAACATTCTATTATCATCCTAGAGTCCTGCATCAAGACCCTAATCAATAAAGCACTTTAGAGTACATGCTTAATTAACTTAATTCATGAGTTGTTCAATTCAAGTCAATGAGATTACTCACATTCTTTCAGTTAAGCATAAGGGAAAGTACTTTATCTCATCTTCTCTGCACTCACAATCAACTTCCATTTAGTCACAGAAAAATTACCATCTATTTCAATACTACCGGAAGCTGCCTTGAGAACTCGAACCTAGAAAAACCTAGAGGCTTCCCTATGCATATCACTGAGTTTTGATTTTGTATGGTTTTTGCATGACTAAATACCTTCCTCATAAAACAGCATAGCTACGCATCATTTTCCTTCTTTTGTTTTCCACATTGAATCCTCCTTGATGTCAATCAAAGCTACCAAAGAAAGATGGACAAAAACTGGCAATATGTAAACATATTTGCAATCCACACTTATTTACATTAAAAACAGTTGATCTAGTGGCCCAGAATTTCACATGATAAAAAAGTGCTTTTGAATATTATGAAAGGAATTTTAACTCACTTTTTCAGAAACTGAGACTTTCCATTTTGAGATTAAGATTTCTAGATTTAAGTGTCTACAAGCATGCTGTGTACTTAAGCTACACAGCTAGTGAAGATGTAGTCAATATTTTCAATGAAGCCTAAAAAGGGATTCAGCTGACCAGCCACTCTAAGCCATAACTAATCTCTCTAGGTCTCCATCAGCTATCATGGAAGCTTTAGATCCCTGACACAGCAAAACACACACACAAACTTACAATAAGACACCTGTATTTTTGCATTTGTATCTCAAACTGAACCCCACCTCCACCACTCACAGTAAGCCCACAAGTAGGAAGGCCAGAGACTAGGAACCTCGGAGTTCCAGATCCGGCAGACCTCTAAACCCAGAAATTCCCATGTACTGGCGAGTAATGTGCAAATCCATTCAAAGGCATGCATTTGTGCTAGATGATAACTTCAATTTTTATGGGGAGTCACATTTAAGCATCTCACACAAGCAGCTACTGTCAGTTTTATAATTGCTAGTGTAAGTGCATATTTCTTGGAGTTCAGGTAACCACCACTATACAGGCATTTACTCCCAAGAAGTAACCTCATACACATCTCTCATGGTCACCAACCTGCTCTGCTGTACCACAGAATTCAAGCAGAGATACAGAAAGTGCCAAGATTGATTCTTCCTGCAAGGAATGTGAAAATAAAGACAGAGCTAAGCAGATGAGAGGTATTAAGTGATATGGCGAAGATCCCAATTAGGAGAAGTAAAGGCCTGGCACCGGTATAAAGCTGATTTTATTTGATGGAGGCAGGAAGTTAACTTTTTTTTTAAATCCTTGTCGAGGCAAAACACACAAGACAGGATAGGGAAGGTGAGGATACAGAACTGCAGATGACAGTGTGAGATGTGAATGTGCACACTGCTCTGTGCAAGACTGTGGTCCAGCTCAAAGTCAGGACCCACTTACTCTGCTTTCACTGGGAATTTGGGAACCCTGTCTCTCAATAAGAAACGGCAAAATAAATAGGAACAACTAACAAACTAGACCTGGATGGTCAATAAAAGAGTACCAATCATATATACAGATCATTTTAATTCTACAAATAGCATTTGGCTTTCTTCTTTTCTAGGAGAAAACCTGAGAGGTTATATGAATGTGAATGAGTGTATTTTAAGGTCACGTTGAAAGCTGAATTACTATTTAAGAAACTTGTTTTTTCTCCATTGTGCACATAATCCTCATGCACGTTAAAGATTGTACATAAACTTATATATACAGTTCAAGATAAAGCAGTCCAGTTCTTTTTTTGACTAACATTCTTACCTTCTTTTCTTTGAGTTTTATGTTATTTCAGATTGTGGTTAGCACAGATGAACAGTAAGAGGTCACTGACTTCAGTGCTACACCACTGAAATATAATTGCCTGCCACAATAAAGTCCTAATGAGCACAACTCTTGTCAATGGGAGGTTGCCTTGGCAACAAAGTTATCCCAGAAGATAACTAACCATGTGGTAGAAGGTGATGACAGTCAGTTGCCTGACAAAGATTTGAAAAGTATAAAACCTTTTCAATTGCTCAAGTTGAAGGGAAGCTTTATGTATCAGGAGTCTACTGACATAACGGAAAATACTGATGTGCTGAACACAAAAGGCTCTAGAAACTTCCAAAGAAATGCAGAGTTAGAATACGGACATTTTGTTTAAACAAGAACATGTTTAGATTGCCAGTCTTGCAAGTAAAAGTCCTTCTCTCATGTGTTCACATCATCTTCCTACGGTGTCCATGAACTAAATTTGATTTAAATCATACTTTTAGATTTACTTTTAAAGAAAACAATGTGAAAAGGTGTTCTTGAATTATAGTGAAAGTGGGTGAGATCAAGGCTGGGTTCAGTAGATAGCAGGACGCTGAATTCCAGCTCTCAGGTAGGATGCTAAAAAAAAAAATTCCCGAAGAGAAAACAAGAGGTGGCAGAATCAAAGGGAGCGGCATGACGTGAATACAGGCTCCAGAGGCCGCTGATGTTTTAAATCCAGGAGCTGGTTTCTCTGACACAGGTGGGCAAGAAGAGTCGTCACACAGTATTTTTACCTTTACTTCCTAAGAAAATTAAACTTTCACATTCACATTTTATGTCTGGGCAGGAAAGGTTATATCCCACTATGTCTGACTCCCCTACTCTAGAAACATTTAACCCACTGGCCAGTTTCAATCAAATTGATAAATGCCTAGAAATCTTAAAGGCATGATCCTACCCACGTGTTAGTAATTGGATATTAAATATTCAGATGTCCAGTCAGTTTTACCAAGGTCAGTAAGCAAGACTCTAAAATTAAGTTGTTGTCGAACAAGAGAGAAAGTGCTCATTTAAAAGGACAAAAATAACAGAACAGGATCTGTGTTGCTTACTAAATTACTAAGTGGTCTTGAAAAAGAATAGTTTGGTAGAAATGCAAAATTATTCAGGATAGCTTTTACTAGTAAAAAGTAAAGCTGGCTGCGAAAAGTTGCAGAGAGCTGTCATGTCACTGAATAATAAAATGGCAAGTGAAATTCAGCCTGGATATACACACATAGGGAAAAACACTGCAAAGTGTACATACCTGATGTTGTCCTTGACATTAACCACTCAGACAGACAAGCTGGACTAACTACGAACAGTTACCTGAAAGCACTCGTATTCAACAGGAGAAAAGCCACGAGAAATTATAAATACAGAAAGAAAGAAAGAAATAGAAAACAACTTCATCTCACTCTAGGCATCTATGGTGTGCTCATCTCTTGAAGAAGTTTCCATTTAGTATATGGCAAAAATAAAATTTATAGTAAAACTATAAAGACTACAAAGAAGAAAGTTAAGCACAAAAAGTGCATGAAATGGCTTTTATAAGTACTGATATTTTCAGCTTGGAAAAGGAGTGATTGCATACAGAGATAGAAAACAGTTTTGAAACAGGTAATGGGTAAAAAGTGAATAAAGAATGATTTGACACAATTTCTCATAATCAAAGATATAAGTGGAAGTGAATTCAAAAGAATCTTTTGTTAAATCAAAGGAGAATTTCTTTTCACACTGCATAAAGAAATTGCAAAAAAATCACTGCCACAGGATGTTTTAAGCAGTATATTTTAAAACAATTAGATACATATTTAATAATACTCAATGAGCATTTTTTTAAAAAATGTGTAACAGATAGCGATATAATAAAGCTTCTGAGTAGTAGAAGATGGGAGGGTATATCAAACTGTACCTTCCCCACTCTTTTGCTCTCACTCTAAATGTTTGTCCACTTAACCTAGCCTGGTTCAAGGATCTTCATGGTCCATAACATGCTTTGATTAAAAAAAGGAAAAAGACCAGACCACTGGGGCAGTGAGAGGTCTTACGTTGAAGAAAAGGATGAGAACAATCATCTACTTAATATCATGGACTCAATATGGAAAAGAGATGTTAGAAATGCCATAAAAAGAAAAATATTCCTGGCCATGAACAATTAAATCTGCCTTCAGTGGATGTATTTTGAGTCTCTTGTCTCAGGTGGCTTAAGGCTTTGATTGAGACCAGAGTAGTAACAGTATCTTTCTTATATAGATTCTCGGGTGTCTGTTAAGAAATACACTCCTGTTTCAACTTTAATTGATTTTTTTTTTTTAAATAAATACTAATCACAAGACAACTCTGCTGAAAAACAAACTTAAATCATTCTCATGTTCAGGGAATCAAAATCTCTGATTGAGTCTATGTAAAAAATGGAAACACGGGAAAAACTATAACTGAATTTCTGAACATTTCTTAAATTTAAATGACTGACGGCCAGACAAATAACGTTATTACATGTAACCTTTTTCCCCTCTTCTTCTCTCTCTCTCTCTTTTTTTTTTTTTTTTTTTTTGCGGGAGGTGGTGGTGTCACAATTTCTGTAACCAAATTTTTTTTTTTAATATGTCCCTAGAGTTAGACCTCTACTTTTCCATTTGGATAAAGAGAAAACCTAAGCTTCTGCAGTTTTTCATGAGCTTCAGTAAGATTTTTGGGTCCTCAGCACTTCTGGAAAATCATACCAATGTTGTTTATTGAAATATAACGTTAGATGTCTTCATTTAAACAAAATCCCCTTGATCAAAAGCTAGTAATGAGCTACATAAATAAATGGCAAAGAAAGATGTCTGTTACCATATTGGTTAATAAGAGTATGTGAGGTTCAACATGAGATACATGACAATAAAAATGAACACTAAATCAAAGAAAGGGAAAATAAACTTCATCCCTCCTTGAAGAAGGAAAGGATATAGATGGCTGGTCAAGTACATGTGATACTACTTGGTTTAATGAAGACACACTTACATTTTCCAGAAAAATGAAATAATATTTATTTTGAGCAAAGGAAGCATCAGTCTCCTGGATGATGAAGAAAGATTAAATTTCAAGGAGGAAAAAATACATTTTTCTGGACCCACCTGCAGGACTTCAGGAAAAGGCATAAGCCAGTAGGTTCCACCAGCAATGGGCGCTCTCTATTGAAGTTTGTCTAACGGATGCAATCTGAGAAATGTACTATCTACCAAGAAAGAAAATCTTCTTAGGAAAAGACGGCAAATAAGCTAGAAACGGACAAGCAATCACTCTGATTTAACACTAGTGTTCAAATCACAGCTCTGCTCTCTCATCCTCTCTCCCTTGCACTGGCTGTGGTACTCATCAGCCCCCTCACTGGGTTAATCTGAAGAAAACTAACAGATACTGCCAAGCAGCAGGACGTTAACAGGAACTAGGAGAAAAACCTATTTCAGCAGTGAGAGAGTAAATCAACTCACCAGTACTATCAAATTCTATCAGGGTTATTATTTGCTTTTTCCTATACCTTTTGTAAATCTTTGTAACTGTTCTGCATTTTACATGGTACATATACTTTAATTTGCATTTATTTTCCATGATAAGCCTTAAGATATCTTGGTAACACTGAAGTTTTCCTCACACAGGAATAGGGTAAAGCTGTAAAGTATAACACCAGGGCACTGTAAACAGTACCTATCTCACCTGCCTGTTTGCGGTGTATTCAGTGAGTCTGAGTATGTGACCCATTTCAGCTACATCAGCCTACCGGTGAGCTGGCAATACAGCAGTCAGCTAAATGGTACTAAACAAAAAGGTTTCCTGGCAGGAGAAAATATTAGGCTGTACACTTGATCTCTAAACATTCATATGGCACTTGCCACCATGTATTTAAAATTGAAAACTAATATACATAGCTGCCACAGTTTTGTTCATTTTTCATTTTCTTTTTTTTTTTTTCCTGAGCAAGTTTTTAGTTATGGAACTTGTGTCAGTGTCTCTTCTATGAATTAGGTACTACTACAGAGTTACTTACACAGAGAAATCACTGCACAAAAGACAGCACAAAGAGGTAATTTATTTAAGAACATCAGATCAGAAGGAAAACATTGTAATGAAAAATACACACACTCTATTCTACCCAAAAAGTAAATAAAATGAAGTACTTATATGCCAATGAAAATTCTTACCCTATTTAGAACAGTAGTCAGGATGTTATCTTGTACAAGGATGATTTGATGGCATTATTAAAGACTTCCTTCCAGCTCCAAACTGCCCAGAAATCAAATGTAGTTTTGAACTCAGTATTTAAGCAGTTCAAAACCAGTGATAGTAAGAACTAAACACTGTTCTGCTCTAAGTATTGGTATACAACCACTGACATTCAAGACCTGTATTGCCATTTCTAGTCAAGGATGAAGAGTATAGAATGGATGCCATCACTGTAATGGCATTGCTTCCTCCTGCCCCCAACAGAGAAGTACGCAGTACAGAAACAGAGTGATCTTAAAAGTGCCTCAAGGACAACACACATTTTAAGAAATAAAATAAAGCAAAATAAAAACTTAATGCAAACTTCAATAATATGTCTTAAACTGAAGCAAGGATACTTTCTGAGGTTTAGATAGTAAACATTTAAAATATTTTTCTAGAGTAGAACAGCACAGACACTCATCATGGAGATATCTGCACCATTTCTCATACAATATGTTGAATCTTTTAAGTCAGAGTGAGAAGCCAACAAAAGTCAGTTTCAAATACACAAAACAATCTTTAAGTTAGTGTCAAAATGCCCTTCTGGCAAGGAACAAATAAAAAACTAACCTGCATCTCATAAGTCCATAGAAATATGTTAAACATTTATATATCCTGAATAATTCAGCCATCATGCTGTCTCGTTTTACCAATCCTTTATGCCAAAAAAGACGACAAAATATAAGACAAAAAGGCAGGAGATAATAAAAAGATAAAACTGAGGTTTTATGTTACACTATTTTGGTTTGTGGAATCTTTCACACTTGACAAAGTCTATAAACATTCATATTAATCAGTTCTACAGATTTAAAACTTGAGTGTCTTGGGTGTAACTTAACAAGCAATTTCTATTTTGAAAGAATTTACAAGATATTTACAGCATTTCCTCTAAAAAAAAACCAACAAAAAAACAACAGTAACAAACCCTGAATCAAGTGAAAAAGTGGGATAATTCATTCTCTTTAAAATGCAATTCAGGTTAAAGAATAAACCAAACTAAGTATTTCTGGCTAAGAAGCTCTCACAATGTATCCTTTGTAAGCAAGGTACATAATGTCTTTAATTTCTCTACTTTACAAAATTCTGCTACAGAAGACAGTGATATATTTTAGTGGATTTCATAGATACAGTTACAGAATACCAGTGTATTTACTGAAGTGAGGATTTGGGAACCTTTCCGAATTTCTCTTCTCAGGTACAGGTATTTTGGATTATATGTTCAATGATTTACTTCACAGAGCCTAACAAATGACTAATGAATCCTAAATTAAACTAGACAGAAAATATGACACCAGCTACAGTACCTTTGCTACCGTACATACCAAGACAGAGATGGACATCATTTAAGCGTCTGATCCTATTCTCACCGAAGTCAATGGAAGAACTGCAACAAATTTTGAGAGACAGAATGCGGTTCTAACTTAAGACAACAGTTATCTATCATGCTAGAAAATACATAACAGCAGACTATTTAAGTGTGCTATCATTCCCCTGAAAACCCCCTGTTGCAGTTCATGAGAAAATGGGGCCTGCTCTGAGAATGACCAATTTGGAATTTAAGCTGGAGACAGCACAACATTTATCTTTCCACTGCAAACAGAGGAAAACGTGCAGCTCAGTGAGACAAGGCATTATTTCAGCTTTGATGGGAGAGGGGAAGACAAAGGAGACAGAACATTTTTCTGTGAAAACATCAGCAGCAGGATCCTCTCTTTCAAGAGACGCCACTGTTCTCTAATCCTTGGGAGGGGAGGAAGGCCATCCACCATCACCTGGGATTTCTGCAGGAAATGGGGGAGCCAGAACGCACTCCTGGTGCAGACATGAAGGAATCCAACAGTCCTGCCTGTCTTCCCATTCCTTCTACATAAAGGAATCTGACTGTCCCACCTGTCCTGACCCTCCTCTGGCACCGCTCCTATGCCATTCCCAAATCATGCCGCGCACTGGGACTAGAGCTGCCCGTAAACAGTATCCCCCAAAACGCCCCATCCCTTCCCGAGAGCCATAAGGCAGGTACAGTCTAAGCAAAAGCCCTCACATCAGCAGTGTAGGGATTCCTGTAGTCCATGCTGTGGCTAACATTACATTGCAACATATTAGTTCACCTTCCCTCTGAACTTATACTGCAGTTAAAGGCATTTCTGTTTACAGTAGTTCAAGAATATCGGGGGGGAAAAAGTCAGTACATGCACATCCCGAGTAGCCACTAAAACAGCAGAAGGCATAGGTGTGGAAATCTAAGGAGAATCCCCATGTTTTCTTACTTTCCTGCTTTAGGACACATTAGGTAGCAAAAACAATCCTGATAACAGCATCATCAGCCTTTGAGTACAGTGAGAAAAGCAGTTAAGCATCTATCCAGGCCCTTACAATTATTAGTAGGATTGGTCCTTCCATCTGTATCTGGAAAGCTACATTTCTTTCAAAACTAAGATCCTCTATTATATTTCTGCCTTTACTAACTTTACATCTCTCTTTCAAATCTAACACCACAGGTTCATCCATAGCTAGACCCTCTGAAAAACTTCTTTACCAATGTATCTCTAAATGACATTTTAGCCTACAGCAGGCTTTACAGTTAAAAATATGAATCAGAAAATAAAACTAACCGAACAAATTCCACCTCTAAAGTGTGTTTTCCATTTGGAAAACAGCACTGCTGATACAGTTGTAACAGATTAAGTTAGAAATCATATGCAACGGATTGGCTTAGTGACAAGTTATTTGTGTAAAAATCTATACTGTTATTGCTTAACACTTCAGCAAAAACTTTGCACAAACTTTACTGGCTCTTGTAGATTCACTACATTTATTATCCATATTATCAGGTTGATAAGGCCCATGTAATAGGTTGATAATAAATTTGGTGTAAGCACAACTGAAATCTGATAAGCAACTTACGGAATTGCTTGAGGTTGTTTCAAAAAAGGGTTGGCAATATAGGTGACTGTCTACATTAAGATATCCTTACTGGTTTTAAATACACTATTCACCAAGAAGTGCACACGGAACAGTCTGCTAAATAACAAAACCTAGAAAACAGTACAGATCTGCTGCACCTGCTGAGTCAAAACACAGAATTACTCCTTAAGCATGTTTAATAAACAAACATAATCCCACTTAAGTATAAGAATCCCATTTAGGTATTTAGGTATAAGAAACTTTCACTTAAAAGATACACTTGGAAATCCTATGTAAATACAAAAGTATCAAGCTTTTAAATATTAGAGAGAACTACTGTAGTACAGCAGAATTTGCTCAAAATCAGAATTAAATAATCAGAACCACTTATTATGGATAAAGATCCCACGGAAGTGTAACCTGACAGATGCCTATGAACTGGCAATGAGAAATGCTGTGCTTTCAGCATGGCAACAGTTAGTTTGAGAAATAACCACATGCTTGGGTCTTCAAAAGAGATGTCTCAACATTATTGTAGAATCATAGCTCACAGATGAGCTCAAACTGAAGTTTTGGCAAAAACTGCTATTCCTTGGACACATATGGGTGGTTAGCTGGATTAAGGAAGAGCTTTTACATAATTTTAGCACATTGATGAGACTTATCATCAAATACCAAATGCAGTGCTACAGTTAGTATGGCAAAAAAACCTCCAGGAGTTAGAAATGCCACAGCAATAGCAACAAAAATTATTCAAAATGAGAAAAATTAGCTACAGTGAAATATTAAACAGCTCATTCTTTCAATTTATCAGAAAGATCTTATAAAGAATACATATTTTCCACTGGAAGGTAATAACAGATATTAAGATGAATAACAGATGTTATAATGAGACAAAGGAGATAGAAGGACCCCAGATGGACGCAACAGCCAAATTAAATTCAGAAATTTGTTGAAGACAAACAACCAAATAAAACCTGCAAGGATACCAACTCTTAGGACAGATTAACAGTAGAAGTGAGAGATCCCTCATTTCTTAACATTTTCTTATCAGATTTGGATACCATTCTACAAAATACACTTCACAAACAACTTACTGGACTCATTAAATGAATAGCAAGCAATTCTTAACCCTCTATTAGAGGTCTGAATAAATGGTCTAAATGGACGTTCTGGCATTAAAGTCTATGAAGCTAACTAAACATTGCTACATAATGAGCAGATGTAAATACACTGATATTTAAAGATGTTACATCTCTTTACGAGATACTATAAATTACAAGTTATTCCTGTATTTACTAAACTAATTCAGTTAAAAACTTTTATGGAATTTAAAATATTTTTAATTTTTTTCCTTTTTTTTCCCCCTCATTAACTTCACAACAAAGATAATAGATAAGGGCATATTGTTTAAATAAATAGTTAAAAATTGCAACCAGAACCTACTGGAATGTCAAGTAACAGAACTAAGAACAGGTAAACAGTTTTTCTCCGATATCAATTCCCTCACTTGACAATCAAGCAAAAAATTATTGAGGAAAAATAATTACCTCAACTAGAGGTCAGTAAGAAAAGGAGTTTTGTCCGGACAAACAATAAGACAGAAGACATGACAGAAGAATGAATGCTGAGAACTGGAGACTGGAAGCTAGTATTGGATTGAGTAATTAAGCAGATGGGCAGTAAGAAGCCTGGAATTCAGAATTGATGGAGGGCATTGATTAAGCACAATTCAATGTTCTGCTTCTCTGAAGAGACAGAAGGGAGTATTGACACTAACCCATGCTTTGCGTGAGTGTTCATTTTACTACTATAAATTATCACGACATCAAGTGCTTGGTTTTGAAGGGCAAGAAGACTGAAGACATTAAATGTTTCTAAGTGGTAATGATCCCTGAAGGCTTTTTCTCTCATTACGATGATTCTCAGATGACACTAAAACAAAAGGTTCAACAAAAACCACATACAAACATACTGGCATATCCAAAACACACTCAGACTTACGGAGGTTTAAAAAAAAAGTACTTACTTGGTATGTGTCCCATAACCTGATGGTACACCGTAAAGGGACTTCTCTCATCAGCAAGTTATTCATCCAACGGAAGGCAAATTGCAAGTATTTCACCTCATGCTGATCCAAGTGCCTATGAACTTGTTCTGAAGACAGAATAAACAGACATTTTACTGCAACTTTTCTGAAGTCCTTAAGTATCAAACGCACTGTTTGAAAAAATTAAATACTCCTCTGATCCCAAGCAAACAAAATGTGGTGGCGCATGCAAACTCTTGCAACTGAATGAAAATCCCCAAAATAGAAATTACTAGTTAAACATTACATTGGATTTATTTTTCTGCCTCTAGATGGCTTAAACAACTGCTCTCAGTTGTGCTATCTTTAGAAAAGATTAAGGTCAGAGCTTTACAATATACCACAAAAAATATACAAAGTTATAAAGTGAAATGATTAGATACATATATCCTCACTAATTTCTTAGGCTACAAATTATTTGGGGCAAGACTATAAGAAACAAGCTTTGCAAATAACATAAGGGCTTCCAAAAATAATTATTCCAATAATAAAAAGAAGACAACATTAAATTAACAAGGCAAAGAAATATAAGGAAAGTAGATGTAAAGGTTGCATTCACTTAAGACAAAAAAAAAAGTGAGATTAATGTGTAGGAAATACAGTGAACAAATTTAAGTAATTTGCAGCTTAATTTCTTAGTATAACAAATAAATACAAACAAAAACTAGTACAAATCAACAGTTTCTGAAGCTGTTTAGAACATTCACATATACACTGTGTTTATTGTAGCACATTTACTATTTGAAAGCTGTGATAATCACTTGCATGGGTTATTGCTAGAGCTAATAGAACTAATCTACTACATGGCTTTTATATATTTAGCAGAATTTCCTCCAAACAGGATCACAGACATTCTGTTAACAGGTTTTAGCTAACAGGCTCAAGTATGACATTGGCATGGTGTAAATGACAAATACTGCAGAAATGCTAAAGTCTTACTTTGGATAAGTTTATGACAAGAAGTCATTGTTAAAGCCTAAATAAGACATTCCTACTGTCTTTCAGTATTTACAAATACATTCCTGGGAGATTTTGCTATCCAGATCATCCTTCATCCACATTCACAGAGATGTATTACCAGCTAAAACAATGAGTATATGCTGATCTTACAAATTTCACATTTCTCAGAAAGATCTAAAAAGGCACTAAAATACTAAATGAACAAAAAAAGTAATCCCAAGAGTATGGTAGCACTGCTACAAGAAACATTACCTAAAGATTAAGGTAGCAGAAGTTAAATTATACTAAATTATAATATAGACTGAAGTTATTCAAATATTTTTTTTCCCTCAAGATGTATTTGTGGCTATATGAAAATGTCAGCCAATATGATACAGTTGTTTCAATATGGAAGCAAGAAGTAGAAATTTTTTAGATTTTAAAAACAATCAACAGTGAGCTTTTTTAAAAATAAGACCAGTCACAACACATTACACCAAAGGTTCACCTATCACAACATCCCGTTCTCCAGTGCTGTCTGAAAACAAATACCCATGGAAATGTATAAAGCACTGGTATTTCTCCATGGCACTCTTCAGCCCCTATCTATCCATGGCTAAAGCACTCTTCAGCAGACCTTGTATCTATGTTCCTAAAGTCGTATCAAGATGTATGCATATCTTGAAACTATCTGTTACCCCTCCTGGGAACTTTTTAAAGTCGTAGCTATATATAAAGATGCGTGAATCTTTAAATGATTAATTTCATTTCTATGTATAACACTAACCAGCTAATTAGATACTTCTGCTATACAATAGACTGAACTGCTACTGTGGGATGTGAAAAGGTAGAGAATGAGGGTGGAGAGGTAATGATCTTGTGCTCTTTTAAGTGATGTCATCAAGCCCTTGATAATCCCTGTCCTTCTCTGTCATTATGTGTACAGAAGAAGTACTACAGCATTACCACTGTATATTGTGCCTACATATTGTCGATGTTTCTAAAATTACATGAGAGCTTTGTGATGGATTTTCCACTACCCAAAATAGCCTCTGCCTTCCAGCCTCAAGACCCTGTGACTAATCTTCTTCCTTCCTCTACAAACCTCCTCCCATCACCTGCACGCCTTTCTTTCCAGGCCTTCTGCAAAACTCATCAGCTGCCCCAGCTGGAAGAGAGACAACAGTCAACATCAAGGCTAGTTCTGAGCTCTGCATAAAGTGACCAACCTGTGCAATGAGTACCTAGCCGGCACTCCAAACACAACAGCTACCTGTTGGGCTTACTCTGCAGCCCTTCCTCAGCAGCATTGCTAATCAGGGTCACTGTTGTTGGGGTTTTTTGTTCGTTTTCTTTGTTTGTTTTAAATAATAAACAAATGAGCTTTATAAAAGTCATGGAATTCTGCACAGTGGAGACTTCCTCTGTAAAATGCTGATGAAGCAAGTCCTCAGCTTGAAAAGTTATTGGAAGGAGAAGACAGATGTGGTAACCACCTATGTTCTGCAACCTTAGAAAAATAGGCTTAAAAATTAAACAAGGCAGTTTATATGTAGAAGTCCACATTTTGAAGACAGTATCAGCTTCAGAAGCCTCTGTATTTTTGTTTTCCACACAGAGGCCTTGCACGCCTCTAACTTCTAAATAGTTAGAACAAAATAGAATAGTTCAGTTGGACGGGACCTACAACGATCATCTAGTCCAACTGCCTGACCAATTCAAGGCTGACCAAAAGTTAAAGCATTTTGTTGAGAGCATTGTCCAAATGCCTCTTAAACACTGACAGGCTTGGGGCATTGACCACCTCTCTAGGAAGCCTGTTCCAGTGTATGACCACCCTCTCGGTAAAGAAATGTTTCCTAATGTCAAGTCTAAACCTCCCCTGATGCAGCTTTGGACTGTTCCCATGCATCGTATCACTGGATACCAGGGAGAAGAGCTCAGCACCTCCATCTCCACTTCCCCTCCTCAGGAAGCTGTAGAAAGCAATGAAGTTGCCCCTCAGCCTCCTTTTCTCCAGACTAGACACGCCCAAAGTCCTTAGCTGCTCCTCACAGAACATTCCTTCCAGGCCTTTCACCAGCTTTGTTGCCCTCCTCTGGACGCATTCAAGGACCTTCACATCCTTCTTAAATTGTGGGGCCCAGAACTGCACACAATACTCCAGGTGAGGCTGCACCAACGCTGAATGCAGCGGGATAATCACCTCTTTGGACAGGCTGGTTATACAGTGTTTGATGCACCCCAGGATGCAGTTTGCCCTCTGGGCTGCCAGGGCACACTGCTGACTTGTATTGAGTCTGCTGCCAACCAGCACCCCCAGATCCCTTTCTGCAGTGCTGCTCTCCAGCCACTCCTCTCCCAGTCTATACTTGTGCCTGGTGTTACTCCATCCCAGGTGCAGAATCCAGCATTTCGACTTGTTAAATTTCCAAATGTTAAATAAATCACTGATGATTGCCCAATGCTTCAATCTATCCAGATCCCTCTGCAAGGCGTCTCGTCCCTTAAGAGAGTCAACAGCACCTCCCAGCAAACTTGCTAATGGTGCATTCAACTCATGCATCCAGATCATTGATAAAAATATTGAACAGAACCAGCCCTAGAACCAAACCCTGAGAAACACCGCTGGTGGCCAGTTGCCAGCCAGATGTAGCCCCATTCACTACAACCCTTTGAGCCCTGCCCTTCAGCCAGTTCTTCACCCAGCACACTGTTATTAGGTTAGTTATTCAGGACAAGTACAGAATTACTACCATGTGTCTGCCTTTGCTCTAGGCAAATTTAGCTGCAAGTTAAATATACTGAAGTGAGATACTATGTTAAATTTATTTTTTAAATGTCACATTTAGTTACCTATACTGCAGTTTATTATAATTAGATAATCCATGACATCAAGCAGGACGCAAAAAAAGTCAGTTTTATTTTCTAACTGAAGTTACTAACTCGCAAACATTTTTGTTCTTCACACAGCAGAAACAAATTTCATTTGGTTGCTTGCAGCCATTGAAAGTAAGTAATGAAGAACAATAAATTGTGCCAGTTGTGATATTTCAACTACAGTTATTAACAGGCATAATGAATTTCTTGAAAGTTGCTTTCCAGTCTAAACAAGTTGAAAAATAGACTACTAAACTCTGTGCATTATATACAATTGATGCAAGACTGGAATAGAAGATGCATTGACTAAAAAAGCTAATTCTTCCTACTCTGTAAGTAATCGTAAGTAGAGGCTATTTTGCTGATAAAGGTAATTTGGACAGTCATAAACTAAATTTAAATTTTCCATTTCAATGAAAATAAGTACATGTGTGCAATGAAGAAGCAAGATATATAATTACTGTCAGCTTTCAGACTTCAAGTATTTTATAAAAAATACTTGTACTGCAGTTTCTGATAGTAAAATTATTTTAAAGTTTTAAAAAAAGATCGTTCTTTTATCAAAATTGAAAAGAAAGAAAAATTACATTTAATAAGTTTCCCAATACTTTCAATAAATCTCTATATAAAGTTTTGGTGAAGCAAGTCTTCTGATTAAAGAATAAAATACATTATACAGATGCATTCCAAAGTAGCATACTGCCAAAAATATGTATTTTGTACATAAAAAGCATTTATAACTATTTATAATTTAATAAATGCACTTATTGGATATATTAGATTGAATGATCGCATTTAGCCACTTTAAACAAATGCTTCTTATGGCAGAAGGACCTATACATATAAAATATTTATTATTAATGTTTAATGTCAGCTTTTCATGCTGTTTTACTGATTTCAGAATTAAAGTTGTACATGACTACAGAGTCACAAACTAAAGCCACAGGTAAGGACAGAAATAACCTGTACTAAAGCACTGACTTAACTACTGTCCTGACTGGGGGATACTGTCAGAATGAGTGCCTAGGAAAGTTTACATATAAGGAAAGAGGAACTACAAAATAATAGTAATATTACGCATTAATTGCCAAATTACAGTGGCACAGCATGGTGCCACCACATCCATCTGTATAATTTATTACTTCAGAATATTAGCTTTTTGGTGTTGACCTTAATTTAAAGATTCCTATCAACCCTAGCAATCTTTCCTGATGTTTGACTTTACACCTAGCTTTGACACTTTTGAAAATTATTTAAAGTTCATTTTTTATGCGTATTTCATACCCTGGGCACTTAATTTTTAACTCCATTTTAACAATACTTTATATATATTTCATTGTAAATATAAAAGGCACTAATTGTTAAAAATTATCTGAAATGCAGTTAAGCTAAGAATCTCTGATAAATAGGCCTTTTAGTTCAACAAAAGGAAGAAAAGTGTGTATTTCTCATGAAAAGCCACACAATTCTTCTTGAAGAGCATACACGAGCTACAAGAGTAACTCCTCTGGTACCAATCCAAAATGAACAGTAAAATAATGAGCCAGCCTTTGCCACAGAGGCTTACTGGCACTGCCATTCACACGCAGAGTGATGTTTGTGCATTGCTCCTTAACATAGGAAAACATGCTACAAAAATATGCTAGCGCTCTTGTTTTCCAATGGCACTCTAGTAGGATTATCTTCTTTCTGGACCATGCCAATAAAGGCAAGCATTATAGACTAATCATTGAGAGACTAACATAATGGAAGACAAGACAAAGAAAGTAAACAGCATGAAGTAATGACACATTTCAGAAAACAACTTCCACATCTACTACAGATGACAATCTCCGCCGTCTAATTCTCTGCATTTTTTAATTAGTCATCTTGTTATTTTTAAAAACAACTGACATTGCAAATAAATAAATAAACAATCATAATCTATAAGTTTAGAGATAATAACACAGGCACCTAACAAGAAAGCATGACACCCGTAAGAACCATTGTTTCAAAACTTAAACCCCTTTCATTTTAAAATACATGAAGTCTCTTGCAGTATTAACATAGGAGCCTGTCTTTCTTTTAATTCTCTAATGACTCTTTTGGAAGGTTTCCTGTATGAAAATATGAATCTAACAATGACAAGAAGTTTTTTAAAAACAAACAAACAAACAAAAATTTCTTTGGCAGGTAATAAACTTATGGAGGAATGCAGCTGAGACAGAACTACTATACATAACTAAGAATTACTTCAGAGATACTCAATGTCTTCAGTCACTATTTTATTCATGTTTTTTTTCCTCAATTAACTCTTGCTATTAAATACAACTTAACATCTTTCCAGACACCTTTTAAAAACTGATTAATAGACCAGCATGATCAACATTTCTCCTCCTGTCTTCTCTTCATCGGTAAGAAAGATAAAAATCCAGCAAGTTTTCAGCTGCAAAATTTGATAAGAATTTGATAGAATTTATTCTTTTCCTTACGAAGCAGTTTTGAAAAAAATTTAATCAGTTCAGTTTAAAATCCAGACACCTTTCATCCCATGTTAGGTCAAATGTAGTAAGAAATTATTATTTATGACTTCACTCACTCAATTTGACAGTTAATGGTGATAACGAAGCTTCATAACATAGGTTACAGCAAATCCGTATTTAAATTTTTTAAATGTCCTGTGACAAAAAGTCGAAGTGTTACAACGTTTGGCATTTCATTACCTCATGGTTGATCAGATTTCTCCCATACACTACCGTGCAAACATTTACCTTTTACTAGAGATATCAGATTATCAGTTAAATTTTGCCACTGATTATTAAAAGGATGAATTTAAAAAAAAAAAAAAAAACACATGGTTTAATCTCAAATCCATTCACAAGGGATGTGCTTGCAAGCCTGGAATTTGTCTGACCATTAGATTAAAACCAGTAAACTGCACTGCCACAATTTGTGTGATATTGAGCAGGTAACAATGATGTTTCCCTCTCTGTGCAGTATTGCAACTTCTTCACTACAGCAAAGTTTTCATGGGCCAACCCATTACAAGTATGAGATGTTGTGTACAATCTAAGTAAATAGTGTAAACTAACATTTATTTTCCAGTTTCTTCATAAGGCTGTGATTTGATACTTGACTGACAGCTTCCAGGTACTAGTTTCCATCTACAAAACTTTAGTACTGTTTTCTTAACTGTGCAAAGCAACCAACCAACTAGATTTTATTCTACTTAATGCAGTACCATAGTAGGCATTTATTTCTACTTAGCTGAACTTTCTAAAAGTGTGGGTAGCTATTAAAAAAGACAGTATTGTAACACAAATAAACTACATAATCTAGAGGAACACTGCTTACTAGAAACGGTGTTATCCACAAGGGTTGTCCCTGCAAGTTTGCATGCATGAGACCAGAATCTCCTGAAAAGCAGTGACTGCTTAAGGTTCACGTCTGACTTACCATAAACATTTGATAAAACTGGTTTTCATAAGTATTGCCTGCAAGCTTCCAGATGTCCCTAGGGAACAAGCATCCCTTTGATCACATCCGCCCCCATATAGATATGGTCATCCATGCTTGTCTTCCACCATTTTGCAGCACATTTTGCTCCAATCTAGACAGTTGATTAACATGGAGCAATTCATGCAACTTCATTCATTCATTTAGGGACTCCACAAGCAACATCACCACCACCAGCTCGTGTGTACTATCCATTCAATCTAGTAACAAAACATTGAAATCTCTTCTACTACATCTAGATTCTTTAAACATTGCCATTTCCTTAAAAATATAGCTCCCACATAGTGAACCTTGCTGTCCAAAAGAAGGAACTTTGTCATCAGTAAATGACTGCTTTCTTTTTGAGTGCTCTACCTACCGAAAGCAAATTTTGTATTTCATTCTCTCTCTTCCTGAATAATTTCTACGTTGTTCAAAGCCAGTATGTCTCCCAGTTTATGGGAGACAAAGGCAAGAGTTTGGAGTAAAATCTCAACACCAGATGTTGCCAGATGCAGAGTAAGGCTTACAACTTCCCAACCTGAATTAATGAAAGTCTGAACAGAAGTAATTCTGTCAAGACTACAGCTTAGCAATGAGTTATTATTAGTTATGTATATTTATGTTCTTTAATATACATTAATAGCAAAATAAGTTCCTGATGACTGAAAAAGACATTCAAAAGATCATAGACGTGCACATGAAGACAAAATCTCATTACAATACACAATTCTGCCTCAAGTAATGGTAGGGATCCGAGTAAAACATTTACATGCTGATTACATCTTGTTCCAGAATTAGTTTCCTTTTTATGTCTGGCTAAAATCATCCATTGTAAGAATTATAATAAAAGCATTTTAAAAAAAAATTGAAAAATCCTATACAAAATTAAAAGATGACTGGCAGAAAACCAGAAATATTACCAAATTATATTCTCCTCATGGCCTACAATTTAGAGATAATGGTCTATTTGAATCTAGCTCACTAAATGTACAGTTAGTAGCTATGACTGAGAAATACCACTTTCATACACAAAAGATACGGCAGATACTCCAATACTAAAAAGCCCAAGATGCTGATTCCAAAGCAAAAGAAGAAAATACTAGAGGAGGGAAGGAGGGAAAGCGGGAAGGCCTATTTGCCTCAGGGAATCAAATGCAAGTAACAATTATGTGGCATCCAATGCAAAATGGACGAAATTATTAGGAAAAACAGTTAGTAGCGATCAAGGAAGATCTACCGTTCTAGATAAAAGTTAAAAATACATCTGTGTTTCCAGGTGGAACTCGAACTTAATATTCAAAGTGCAACAAACAGTAGTGAGAAATATGTTTGATGAGACACTTCTACTTCTAGGTAGCATTCATTGAACTTCCGTAGCCTGTTCTTCTAAATAAAACTGCATGCATTCATAACAGGGTTCATGCCTAACACTTTTTAAATTCCCCATCATGTTAAACTTTTTTTTTCTTCCCTTTTTTTTTTAATTTGCCATGAAAATAGTAAGTTTTGGGTATTTAAGTTAAAGTGCTTACAGAGGTCAGGAATTTACAAATGATTTTACAGTCAATCTCAACTCTTGCTAAGATCTCTGAACTCTGTGATAGCATACAAATATAATCTCCACAGTAAAACATAAAAAAATGGTTTAAAAGAGATACTAAATAATTGTAATGCCCAGTGAGCAGCACTTAAGAGTGGATTAAAGTATAATACAGTAATTACAACCATAAAATCAGATAAAAAATAACTACTAGTGAGCTAAATAAGATGGTTTTGTTAAAATGAACAATATCTTTATAGCACAAATTAATTAAAACAATTATGAAATGCTTACAAGTCTTTTAATCACTTCAGCACCAAGCTGACCCATAAAGATGGACCGACAGAGAAGGTCCTTATTTTAATCACTAATTTTCAACAGGAACAGTAAGGTCTAAATAAATTCTGTTTCCATTTCCAATTCAAAATGCTTCTGCATGGTTAAAGAATACCAGTCTTTTCAACTATTACAGTTAGATACTTCCAGATACTTCAACACAATCCTAGTTCAAAATTAGAGGTGTCAGTACAATGCTTTACAATATAATTAAACATGAACATAATTTTGCACATACAATTAAGTATTCTTTAACCATACTTTAAAAAAATCATTAGCATGATTGAATACGTAACGAAGATTGATCAAATGTCAGCTATTACCACAGTTAATCACCAGTCCATTGTATGAGCACCCAAGATTCAAATTAAAAACCAAAAAAATTAGTTAATCTATGTCTATCACGGTATATTGAACAGTGGACACTAGCACATTGTTTAATAAGACAATATATTAGTCTTGGTTGGTATTTTGCCTTTTTGAGATTCAGATTTTCCTAAACAAAAAAGCAAAATGTTTTTTCTCTGCAGTTTAAAAAGCTCAATCAGCACAGAAACTGAACGTCCTTTAGAAACTATGGAAGTATCAAAACTACTCAATAGGTCTTGCTAAGTACTTTTTGGGCTTAACTCATCATATCAAATTAAGTTTTGAGCAGAACCATGAAATGTTTGTGTTTGAAGCAATGGACAATTCTACAGGAATAGGCATCTTTATCTCTTGGGACGAGAACCTGCTGAATGCCAAACACCAGCTCAACATTCAGAGGAGTGAAGTCTGGACATTTAAAACTTTAGCAGCCCAGAAAGAACACGTAGCTCAAATCAACTCAGACATTAGAATGGATAACGCCACCAGAACTAATCCCATTCTAATGAAGAATGTTTTAGAAGCATCACCAATTAAATAAAAAACCATAACATGATACATAAATATTAAGAATTATATCAACCAACCTTTTAGACACATCTACAGCAAATATTTCAAAACATGAGAAGTACACAGAATGGTGCAATTAAATAACCTCTTTCACTGTGGATAAACAAATACCTATAAAAATGAAACATTTTTAACTGACTGTGTTTCATGAAGAACTTGACCTGCACATATATACACACAACACCTATAAATATATACAAGAGATTCATATTTTAAATTTCTATGTGCATAAATAGCAAAAACATATGCAAAGTATAAATTTAATGCCATGACATGAAAGTACTTTATTACAAGTCCTTACTTGTGGCATTATCTACAGAACTGCAGACAACTGACCAAGGAAGACATTTGTAAGCCAAGACAGAAGTAAGTAAATAAAGTATGATTAGTGGAGCCAAGATTAATTTGTTCAGAACACTAAAACAAAATGCATTATCTAATTTGTATTTCATTTGAAGTGAATGAAACAAACACATTTACGATACGGCAGCAATAAAAAAAAACAGGACTTGTAAAATTCTTAATATAACATGGTTTTAAAAGGTGAAAGAACACTTTAACTGCACCTAGGCATAAGTAAAAATATTTTCCCAAACAATACTAGGTAGTATTTATTAAAACAATCATTCTTTAAAATAATTCAAATATAACAACTTTAATTTTGCACTAAAAATACTCTTCTCTCTTGAAAAATTTGTAATTTTTTTTTTTACAATATTAAAGTGGAAATAAACCAGAAATTGTCCCATTTATAATATCGTATGTAAGAATACCTGTAGTTAACTCTGCAAAACAGAGACGGCCAGAAGATGCACTCACAGTGGACACAGCAGAAATACTGAAATATTGCTGAACCTTTGAAAAATGTAGCTGAATTCTAAATTAATTTTCTTATGGGAAAGTCAAAATGCAGCATTCTTTTTATGTTCTTAGGTATTTTTTCATTATTTCCATTTTCAAAAGAAGGGGAAAAATACATACAGCAACAGTAAAAGCTTTTTTCTTTTTTTTTTAAAATAATTTTCTACATTTTTATTTTTCCATTTCTTGTTACTAAGATTCAAGGGCTAATTCTACAATAAGATTGGTGATTACTGGTGAAAGAATATGGAACACTAATAACACAGAATTTATTTAACTACAAGAAAACATAAGCACAGATGGGGGTGTGCAGATGCAAACCTCAGGAGCTGTTCTATAAAAGATGTAGAAAAAAATCTTCCCAAACTTACCCTCACAGAAGATGAAGAATATTCATACTAAGTTGAGTCGTCAATACTGCCTTTATAGTTTATTGTAATGCTAATGAGAAGCCGACATAAATAAAAAATAAATTTAACATAGGCTATTTTTTTTTTCTAGAACTGCCTTCTTGCTAATTTAGAGAGAATGCCATGCAATTTTAACATCTTTTATCAATGTTTATGAAAACCCAAGACTACTTTTATCTACAAATGCTCAGCCTTCTCCAAATGGCTACCTCAAACTCTAATATAATTACCAGATGTCTTACAGTAAACTGAAGAAGCTGAGACTCTCCCAAGCATGAAACCAGCCAAATGCTAAACATCTGTAAATTCTGGAAACACAAATCCTGAATTAATTTTGGGATTCCTACACCATGTTTCTTTGCTTTCAAGCCTCAGTGAAACAGAAGTGGAAGACTGCATGCCACGTGAGTGTGACCTTTTACAAACCATGAGAAATGGTTCATGATTTAGAGCAGAAAAGCTCTACTGACATTACAGGAAACAGAAAAGATAATTAGTTTTAACAGATTCCTTATATTATTGAGCTATCTATTGATCCTCCCTCTCAATATTTTCGTATAATTCCTAGAACAATCTGAATTATGATGTCAAGGAGATAAACGAGATTGAATAATGTTTTATCTTCAAATTCCATCTGGTCTATAACAATGTTCTATTAACAAACTCGAAAATTCCGTTAAAAACATGATTCATCAAAATTATTTTCTGGAGTATAAGCACACTGAGATTATGATTAAATTAACAGAGTAGCTTGGCTGTTTGAAGTCTTCTGCAATGTTCTGCAGTGTACGCACAAGGACAGTTACTTTGAGAGGAACTGTGATCCATAAGGCTGGGTTAATGAAGGTTGCTTGAATCACTAACATAATGCATTAACATTCTCCGAAGGGCGAGCATCACTTTTCATACACTGGTAACCCATTATGACTAGCAAACAAGCTGTATAAGCTTCATCCACTCATGCAGCTACTTATTACGTTAAGATTCTCTTCACCATGCTGTTACCCAGCATCAAGAAAATAATGTGACACAGTAGCAATAGGAATATTATTTTCTTCCACAATAACCTTAATTAGCACTTAGGATATTTACAGTCAATATAGATCATGAGATTTCTTTTTTAAAAACAAAGTTACTGAACTCATAAACCATACAGTTCCCTTTAGCTACAGTATAGCAGGCCCAGTACAAAAAGACAAAAGCAAAAATAAATGGAGAAGAGTAAAGCACAATAACATATAGTTTAATCAAACTATGTTGTAATTCCATCAAAAAGCCAACCAGGTCAGGATCCCTTACCTGAGGCATCTAAAAGTTTATGAAAGGACAGCACTACACATCTACCATTGCCTATCTAACAACTAAAACTTTATTACAATCTTACATGTACTTTGGCTTATTTTTCTGGCAAAAGAAAGTAACTGAGTGCACAGTGTTCTAGACAAAAAGAAACAGCCCTAAGAATATTGAAAGATGCGTATCTTTTACTATCCAAAACTTTAACTGTACCACTGTAATATAAGGGTTGTGGTCAGCAGTACAAAGTCCAGCCAACAGCTAATTAGTAATGGCATCCCTCAGGGGTCAATACCGGGGACAATACTGTGCAACACCTTTATTAACAACTAATGATGGCATAGAGTGTTTGTGGATGATACCAGATTGGGAGGAGTCGTTGACATGTTGAAAGTCAGGGCTACTATTTGGAGGGACCTTGGCAGGCTGAAGGAATGGCTGATAGGAACCTCCTGACGTTCAGGAGAGCCAAACGTCCTGTATCTGGGATGGAATAGTCTCATGCAATAGTACTGACTGGGCACCAACTGGCTGGAAAGCAGCTCTGCCAAGAAGGACTTGGGGGTCCTGGTGGACAACAGGCTGTACCCAAGTCAGCAGCGTGTCCTTGCAGAAAGGAAGGCCAATTGTATACTGGGCTTTCTAAGCAAGAGAGAAACCAACAGGTCAGGACAAATGATTCTTCCTCTGTACTCACCACTTGTGAGACCATGTCTGCAGCATTATGTCCAATTCTGGGACACTGGCATGCAAGTGCAAGTCCAGTGGAGGGCAACCAAGGTAGTTAGGAAGCTGGAGCATTCTATACATGAAAGGAGGCTGACAGAACTGGGTTTGTTCAGCCTTAAAAAGAAAAGTCTATGAACAGCTGCAACTACTTAATGGGAGGGTGTAGAGAAGATGGAGCCAGATTCTTCTCAGAAGTACACAGAGATAAAATAAAAGGCAGTGGACATCAGTTCCATAAACAAAAATTCTAATTATTTATATTAAAAAAAAAACCCAAAACCAAACTCACAATGACTGTAGTCAAATCCTTGAACAGTCTTACCCAAGGAGGTTGCAGAATCTCCATCCCTGGAGTTACTCAAAACTCAACAGGGCAAGACTCTACACAGCCTGATCTAAGTTGGCCCTGTCCCCTTAGATCAAGAGAGGCGAGAACGGAGGTTGAAGAAAAAATTGGATCCACATTTAGAAATATAAATAAAAAATGACATTTTTTGATGTTGAACTACTTCAATAATGTCCTATTAAATACACTCCTATAAAGACCTCACAAAATTACTTTAAATCAGATAAAAACCAGGGGCCCACACTTTACCTTCAGTTACAAAGACTGGTAAAGGACAATTTAAGAAAACACACATATTTGCTACAACTTTAAGTGTAAAGCCTTCCCAAACCTAACCATTGAGAAAAATTATTTAACTATATCCTTAAAGCATTGAAGGTACAAATGAGCCTTCAGCATTTCTTTCTTTCTTAGAAACTAAACAATAATATATTGTATTATATTTAAAATTTTTTTTAAACAAAACAATAAGGTTGATTATCGGAATGGTATTTTGTATTTTAAAAACTTGGTTAAAGAATTTGTTTATATAAATATTCATTGACCAAGTTCAGGAAGTCTATTTATAGGCATTATAATTATGCACTTCATTTAATATACAATTTTGCTTCTATAAATAATTAAATGTAAACACCAATATTGATATAATGACATATAAAAAGTCACACTGCAAGCAGATTATTTTTGAAGTAACAAAATACACTGCTTTAAAAATATTTTTAATAGAAATATTTCGCTACGCTGTATACAGAAGTATCCCCTTATATTTTTCATATTCATTTACACTTTAAACAAAAAAATCCATCTATAACAAAAAGTTTTACATACATTTACATTTATAGTGTAATATTACATAAACATTGTTCTCCTGCCCTTAGTTTTTGATCATTAAAAATACTTTAACATCGTAAAAGGGCACAAAGAGCTTTATCAAATATTCAGGATGTAAATATGTGCAGGCCAACCCAAAATCTGCTATGGTAAGCACTGGCACAAAAAAAACCTCACAGTATGTGTAATGAAAAGATGGAATTAATCTTTCCAAGAAGATTATCAAATATTAAGCTACACAAGAAATATTTTTTCTATCTCATCATCAACAGGCTAGTGTCACAAATAAATGCCTGGTTCTGCTTGGCAACATTTTGTTAATACTCTGTTCATTAATTTAACAAACTATCAAGAGAGTATGTTTAGAATGGGCAAGCATTATCTCTTGTATTTCATTTAATTAAACTCTGTTCTAGCAATACGACAGTCAGCATTTCATGAAGGGAATTATTTTAAGGATGAAGGTAGAAAATATTTCGAAGTGCCCTGCTAAAACATGAAAGCATAATCTAAAATTACCCCTGCACACACTGTAATTTATCTATAATATTAAAGATGTTATTTCCAGAGTTCATAATTAATTGGATTCCACAGAGAAATTATTCAGGCATTCCAGATAGCAAAATGATGCACAAAGGCACAAAACATAGTGCCGAAGGACAACCATAAACAACCACTGTGACTTGCCCGAATTACAACAATCGTTGAGCTTAATGTGAAATGAATACTCGCTGCATTTTCTATGTGGTCATTACTCTGCTGCAAAGAAATTGCCATTGAATTTTGATTATATTGCCTTAATAAAAAGTAATGAAAGTGGCTCATGCTCTAGTGGCTTTCTTTTAAATGATACACAACAGTGATCTTGCAAAGGCCAGTGTGCCACAAATTGATTGAGTATGACACCTCATCTGAGGAAGGCAGTGTTACCCCAGCATCGCAGGTAACTGCAGTGATGTTGGCTTGACTTCTTGCAACCATTTTAACTAAACACTTTCAATGAAACACCAGTTCGAAATTAGGTTAGCTTTTAAGACTTACCATCGATCCGACTAACAAGTTCTTCCAACATCTTCACTTTCTTTTGAATTCCTGGCTGTGCAAACGTGTAGTTATCCTGAAGAAGAGACCACACACAAGTATAAGTTTGTGGGGAAAAAAAAAAGTTTCTTTTCCTTCAATTACTTATCTCAATCCATGTATTTTTCTGTGTTTTCTTAAGGTGTTTGTGGTTTGTTTTTACATTTCCTAGGTCTGCTTCTACAGTTAGGTAGTAAATCATCACGTCGTATAGTCCTACCTCAAGTCCCTGCCTCTAACAGTATACCCTATAGCTATTACCGCATATTTGCTCTCTACTCGCTAATCTAGTGCCCCTGAAGTTACATCTTTATTGCAGAAGTCCAAGTAGCTTTAAAAGGCTGACATCTTAAATGCCGAAGTGTGCCACACTAGAGATTTTTTTAAGGTGATTTTTTTCTCATATGTTTACAATTTGATCACAAATAATGTAGGAAATATGAAATTTAGACCCTAATCAGTGATAAGATAAGAATGCGATCTTTAGAAGTTCAGAATAATACCTTCCAGCAGCATAAGAAGTCAAAAGTCTATTTCAATGGAGTCATGACTGTTCTGAACCCAAGGTCACAGTTAATATCATGAATCAAAATCTAACACACAAGCTATATAGCTAAAATGGCAGAGTATTTGCATGTATTTGTTTGAATGTATTAACTCTAACTGGATTTTTTAGTTTTAGATTGCAGCTCTAGAATACAGACTATAGATTGAAATAATGAGTAAGAGAACGATATCTCCACTTTAACCCCAAAGTGATCAATCTGTTTAAATAAAGACATTAGTTAAATACATAGCAATGTTTTGAGTATTTGGTTGACAAACCCACCACTCAACTCATTTTGTTATAATTTTCTATACAGAGACATTCAAGAGAAGAAAATTACCAATATATATTTTAAAAAAAAGTTGCTATATAAAATTGTTTTCATGTAACCACTACATACACAGAAAACCAAGGTAAAGGATTTTTCATCTCAACTCCTATTGTTTCAATAATTCCTTTATGAAAATCAATTGGAGAGCTGAGCACCTATCCCAAAAATCATCCTAAAAAATATTCACTAATGTTGGAATATTATTTTTTCTTGACTTGATTTCAAATTTTAACTTGGCCTTAGAGTAAAGGGATGCATATCAGTTCATTTTTTTGTATCTTGAGACACTTTTCTTTTTATTTAAAAAAAAAAAAAATGACCCTATTGACTTTCTTGACAATATTTACATGGGCTTTTTTATTTTGATTTGTTGTATGAAATTGAATTGTAATTTAATCTTCAAATTCTACAAAACCGCCATAAAGTATGAAACCTAAAAGTTCACAAGGGAAAATTATACACTAATAATTCTGTTGGTTACAGTACTTCAGCCAACAACAGTGATTTACAGTATCAAAAAGTCTATCATGTGCTCTGATCGCTTGTAACTGACCACAGTAGTAGCTATTTAAAAAATTACAGCAAAGTTCTCTACTGGCCTAGCAGTAGCACTTTCACAGCATTTGATACTAGAAATCAATGTATAAACGAAAACAATGTTGATGAGGAAGCAAGGCTAATTCTCTGAATTTTGGAATTTTCCACAGGAATCACCAACTAAAATAGATAACCATTTCATCCTGTTGGTGTTGCCTCTCAAACAGAACAGGAGCATCCTGTTGTGGTTTAACATGGCAGGCAGCCAAACATCACACAGCCGCTCACTAACTACCCCTGCTCTGGTGGGATGGGGGAGAGAATTGAAAAAAAAAAAAAAAGTACAATTCATGGATTGCGATAAAGACAGTTTAATAGAACAGAAAAGGAAGGGAAAATAATAATAATAACAAAAAGAATATACAAAATGAGTGATGCACAATGCAATTGCTCACCCGCCGCCAACCGATGCCCAGCCCGTCCCCACGCACCGATCGCCCCTCCCCGACCAACCCCCAGCTTATATACTGAGTATGACGCCATATGGTATGGAATACCCTGTTAGTCAATTGGGTCAGCTGTCCTGGCTATGCTCCCTCCCAGCTTCTTGTGCACCTGGCAGAGCATGGGAAGCCGAAAAGTCCTTGACTACTGTAAGCACTGCTTAGCAACAACTAAATGAAAACTGTATTCAACATTTTTTTTCAAATTTTTATATATTGTTCTATTGATTTGTTTAAAGAAAGTTAACTGGTATTTCTAGAAATAGTACTGTCCTCAAAGTACAGCAATACAGTACTCAATTGTTTAATCTATAACAGATCCTCTGTAAAAGTATCTTCACATATTTAACACTGAAAGCCAACACAAAGCTAAAACACTACTACTTTGATCATTAGTCTCTCCCCAGGTAGTGCAACTCCCAACTGTGATCTGTGAATCTGAAACTGTTTCCTTTCTCTAAGCATCATTTACTCTGTACACACCTGGAAATGCAATCCAAAACTGCCATCTTGGATATGAAAACAGGTAAGTTTGCTCTTCACTATAATTGGTCTTTTGCCTATTCATTTATTTTTCTGTTCATTATTTCAGCTGCAAATGAACACAGCTGAGAGTCACTCTTCTATGTGTGCTCATCTAACTGGAAAGATCTTTGTTGGCTCCCCCAGTCCTCTCTTCTAATCAAACTACGCTGTACATATTCCCTCCTATGACACTTGTAATTAACTCTCTGGAGTTTGCAAAACTGTGAGAAGGACTTTGTAAACATAAAACGTATTCTGTCATCTACTATTCTTGCTCCTTTTGTGCTTATAGGTGGAGGAAAAAGCTAGTAACACAGCTAAAAACATCCCAAACTCAAGAAATTAATGAATTATTTCTCAGGGCAATATAGAAGTACAGTGGTTAAGATTTTAATTCCTCTATCATACAATTGGTGATACCAGCTTTAAAATTTGACTCAACTTTACTCCCAACTCTTCTACCTCCTCCCCGCAAGCGGCACAGGGGGATGGAGAATGTTCAGTCAGTTCATAACACTTCACGTCTGCCGCTCCCCATGGGCCATATGTCCTGCCAGAAAGCCTGCTCCTATGCGGGCTCCTCTCCATGGGCCACAGCTCTTGCCAGGAGCTTGCTCCAGCATGGGCTCTCCTCAGGCTGCAGCTTTTCATCAAGGCATCTCCACCTGCTCTGGCATGGGGTCCCTCCACAGGCTGCAGGTGGATATCTGCTCCACTGTGGACCTCCACGGGCTGCAGGGGGACAGCCTGCCTCACCATGGTCTTCACCACAGGCTGCAGGGGAATCTCTGCTCCTGGAGCACCTCCTCCCCCTCCTTCTTCACTGACTTTGGTGTCTACAGGGTTGTTTCTCTCAGTTGTTCTCTCTCACAGCTGTGCAGTGTTTTTTACGCTTTCTTAAATATGTTATCAGAGAGGTACCACCAGCATCGCTGATGGACTCAGCTTTGGCTAGCAACAGGTCCACCTTGGAGCTGGCTGGACCTGGCTCTGTCCAACATGGGACCACTTCTCACAGAAGACACCCCTGCAGCTCCTCTGCTACCAAAACCTTGCCACGTAAAGCCAATACAAGTTCCCTGCCAACTTTTGCAGAAAAAAGTGTTCCAGTATTCAACTCTCCTACCTATTCCCCCTCACAGTTATGGGTCCTCACAGGAACGTTTCATTACTCATCCTGCAATTTTTTGCTGTATTTCCTCATTTATTCCTTGTGTAACTTTGACCATCAATATTAAGCAAAAGACAAACTCTGAAAAAGTCATAAGTAACTGACAACAGGATTGTCTTGCCTCAACAGTTCTTCAGCAAACAGTTAATATAAAATGCCTTATATTTCTAACCACTGAGTTGACACTTAGTAAGTATTCACATATGACAAAGTATGCATGAGTACACAACAGAATCTATGATAAACATAAAAAAATCATGCATTGGTGTGCAATATCTAAATTCCTTGACGTTCAGCTCAGATGGCTTCCAAGATACTTTCAGTGAACTATGCTAACCTACTTCACAGCTGAATGGTTACAATATCTAGTTCAGACTCCGACATGTAATTAGTTTCACCTTACAATACAGAAGGTTAAGACTTTATAATGTCATAAGGGCTCAAAACTTGCTTCAGTCTCAAATCTTTGTGTTAGTAGTCTGTACTTATTCTGTAGAGGCTAGTATAACCACCTCACTGCCCTGCAGCTACAACTAGGTCTGGCAGGACTGCTTCTCAAAAAATAACCATTATAATTTAAAATAAAATATTTCAATTATAGCCCTCACTAAACATGAAAACACGTATTAGGTAGTTCCTTACGTATTTTTAAAGGTTAGAGAAATTCTAAATGAAAGAAATTTGATTAGAAAGTGAAAATAAAGAAAAAATGCACTGAACAAATTTAACTGGGATTATCCTCCCGTACTCAGAGAGAGAGAGAGAGATCACAGTTTCTAAAAGTGTGTTTAACCACTAGGTATCAAGTCCCATCCAATTGCTAGCTCTATTCTGAATGCTGACAGTAAGATATAACTTGGAAAAGTGTTTACCTTGAAAAGTAAGTCCTAAAGTAACCTTTTCTGTGGATACACTGAGAAAGTGATATTGAGTGAATTAAGGATGGTCCTACTTGCATTCTTAATATCCTCCAAATGTTGGGAGTATCTACACCATACATCGCTAGCATTTTTTATTTGTTTATCAGGAACAAAATACTGAAGTAGATTCTAGTATTTTCAACCACGTATATCAATGAGATTCCTATTAGTCACTCTGATGCATATTGTAATAAATATACTCCATTTCTAATCACCATACGCAGCCACAGTACTGACAGCTTTCTGTTCAAAATATTGCTAACTTATGATAGAGTGCTAAAAAGAACACAGATGCTTTTTAAGTGCATTTAAATGTACTTCCAAAGCAACAGCTCAGTAAGTTCAACATATCTCCATGTTATTTTAATTTTATATCTTTCCTAAAATACTACGGGTACTTCATAACAATGAGTCCATAATAAATCTGAAAATCTTTCTTTCCAACTTCTGCAATTATTTCAATTACACATGGAAAAAGGAATGTAAACAGCATTTGTGAATGCCATCTGGTGTATAAGCACAAAGGCAGCTGTAAGCATACACAGAACGTATCAAATATATACTGAGTACTATATATAAATATAACAACATATGTATATTATTAATTATATATAATAAATTTGTAAGAATAAGTAATACATACATATATATACTTCTGTGTGTATATATAAACAGATATATATACACTTTACATATTTACACACACACACAAATGAAAACACACTATATTACTTTTTCTAGTCATTACTTAGGAAATATTTTCACGTTTCAAAACACAACTTTTCTTATCTACATACGAGAAATTTTAACATTTTAGATCCTTTGCCCTTCTGCACTGATTTATATTATTTAAAAATATATAGAAGGAATTTCAGAGTATTAAAATTGTTTCCGAGGGTCAGAAAAATGAAACAAATTTGCAACTCTCTAAGCTAAGAACCTTGGGGAAACAATGCCCTCTGAATGATACAGAACCTTACTGCACTACTTAATATATTGCATATATGACCTTTACTACAGTCGTCAGTATCAGGAATACTTTCTATTTTGAAAATTCGTATTTTGCAGGCTTTAGCTAAACGAAGTCCCCCATCTTCTTCTTTAAATAGGTGATGACAGGATAATTTTAAGAGAAGAAGAAAGCTGAAGAGGAAAGGAAAATTTTATGTTATCACGGAAGGAGAAATAGAGCCAGGCAAATTGAAAGGAAAAACCACCGTCAATAATTTGACAATAATGACTGCAGCCAAGCACAAGTATAGGCACAGTGCTTCTCATCTTTTCAGATCACACAAGCTGTTCACCAACAATGTACTGATGAAAATATCAGAAACATTTACAGAAGCAAATGGAAAGTTTTGACACAAAGCTTCATGTGTTGTTTGTTTGTTTTTAATAAGGTTTTATCAATCAGATCAGAGCTTTTAAATATATAGGGTACATTAAGCAATCTCTATATGGCATACCTAGATGTCTATTTTCTCTACTGATGTATATTTAAGGATTCCTATACATCACTTTTGGTATGTTCAGGTATATTATCACATGAACAACAGACAACTGAAAAAAGAAAAGCTTTCTGAAGTTGTATATCTTTCTCATTATGTCAGACAGGGATCTTCCCAATTTTATTTTTTAAACTCATTTAAATAACTCATTCACATATTTGTGTATCCTCTAAGCAAACTCCTATTAAAAATCTTGGTTCACCTTCTCTCAAAAGTCATGCAAAAAGGTGGGGGCAGGGGGGAGGGAAGCATGACACTTAGATGATGATAGCTAACATGTATATTAACACTCTCAATGGTAGGCACAGTTTACCCACAATGTTTCTTGAAGCTGGAGATTATAATGGAAATTCAATCTTAAGTAGAGTTCAGGAGAGGGAGACAGTGCGCATGCACAAGAACAAACTCACAAGTGTGCTGGAGAATGCTGTTTGCACATATTCCATAGCATGTTCCATAATCACTCCAAGATACTTCCTTTAAAAGAAAAGATCTTTCAACCTTTGTAATTATTAAGCCTGACTTCTGAAAACTTAAAATTTCCTAAGCAGTAGGAAGGAGATTTACAAAGCACTGCAGCAGCCCAAAATTTTCTACACGGAAAACATTATCTTATTTATTCCTACGTAACAGGATGGAAAAAGCTACATCTTATTAAAAAGAAAGTACTAATTCTCGTGTTATAATAGTATCCATAGTCTCAGAATCAAAGACCAAATCATCTACTATGTAATCAAACCTCAGTTTTACACAAGCAGATGTATTATAAATTACAGAAACTGTTAAAGTAGCAATAAAAGAAGTGCTAGAAATCATAAATATGGACACTTACAATCCCAAAAGCTGATGCTGTAAATTTTAGGTAGAAGCTAAAATATTTTTATTCTGAAGCATACTGATAGCACAGCATATTTCATCTAAAACACAGAAAACAATGCCCTTCATATAAGCATTCAGAACAGATTACAAATAGATTTGTTCTCTTCCTGAAAATTTTACTCTCAATGACATGCTAGAAAACTGCATTATTAGCTTCCAAAGAGACACAGGCTCCTTAAGAGCTTCTGAATACACCTGTCCTGAAGAAAAAGTACAGCCCTCAGGATAAATCCTACCAATGCCCTCAGTCTTCTATTATCTGAAGTCCCAACAAAGGCATTGTTACAAACTTAAAATGGGGTACTGGGCCAAATAAAAGAACCACCTTGTTTTTCCTCTTTTAAGATCAGTCAGCAGCAAATGACTACAGGGGATGATAAGAGCAAAATAAGCCTGGAGGGATATGCTTGCAGAATTCTTTCAGTTTCTAGTTTGCAGTGCTGAGACTTCCCTTACTCAAGGTGGTACCTTGGTAATTAAAGTTGTTTAAAGACTTTTCTTCAACCAAACTTCAAACTGCTCAGGTTCTAAACCCATGTAAAATGCTTTTCATCCTTTGACAAGTAGCCCCACAGCTCAGTTACTCAACCACTTTTTTTTTAAGCCTATCACTCAGCAGTATTACGAGATACTACCTAGGTCTTGCATCAGAAGAGACTGAAAGCAACTACTCCCTATTCACTTTCTTCATGCAGCTCATCATTTTAAAGACTTCTATTACGTTCCTCCACTTAGCTAAGTCATCCAAGCTGAAGAACTTAATTCATCACCCAGAAACTGTTCCATACCTTTTATCACACTTATCTTGCTCCATTACTTTTTTTTTTTAACTTTCAATCCATCATTTCAAAAAGGGATTAGAACAGCATACGAAGCACAAACTCATTTTAGGTTTTAAATGTAGCAAAGTGATGTCTTCTCTTTTGAGGACTACTTCCATAAACCCTTCTCCTCCCTACATGGTAACAGGCAATGCTTCTCCCATGGACGCTTAGTTTCTTTATGAACTTCTGGTAAAGGACTTTATCAAAATGCATTTTGGAAATGCAATTAAACAGTTGTTCACAGTCTCACTGATTCCTTCCAAAAGCTGCCAGATTTGTGTTGCTTTACAGGAGTTATAGAAAATATTAAATAATATGGTTTTTATCCTTTCACCATTAATTCTGTTTATTTTTACACTTCCTACAAGCTTTCCTGACATGCATGTGTAATTGCCTGTGCTCTCCTGAATCCCCTTGAAACCATTTTCAAAGTCTGATGTCATATCCACCCCATTCCATTCCGCTCATACCAAAGCAGTTTTGGCCATTGATCTTCTTGTTTACCCATTACCAGAGACCCTCATAGGAGGTAATCACAGACATATTTCAAACTGAGCAGAGTTAGCAACTGCCTCTGAAAGTCTTACTAGGCATCCTGATGCACAGTATCCTAGTGACGCATTCAATCTTCTCAAACTGATGGGGAGGAATGTGAGTCCCCCAGTGACCAAGCAAGCCGCTAGAAATTTCAGGAGAGTCCCAAAAGATCTCTCGTGGACAGGCACTAGTCCAAACTCAGCAATCTTCGTGCAAAGCTGATTGTTGTGGCATACTCCTACTATACAGTTCAGTGATATCACAAACAATAGATTTTACTACAATTCTTCTAAATCAATGCATGGTTTATACTTTGCAAAGTAGACACTGATGCTATATAACTCAGGCTTATTGTTAATGACAGTCTCAATGTAGATGAGTTTGAAGGATCATTTATTCCAAAAATCTAAAATGTTGACATTTTTTATCTCAGTTTTTGGTACATCAAGAGTTTCAAGTTCTACTTTGAAATAATCTGTCTGAGGCAAATCATCAACAACCATGATACAATCCTTAGCTGCTCAGACTAAATCTACTCAGAGCCATACAGGAAGAGCATAGCAGATATGCTTTTTTTACATTTTAACTCTTCCAAGATTTGAACAGACAATAGCAGACATGCTTTAATTACTGTCACGTTAAAAGAACAGGACTAACATAACAACTGTGTTAATTACACTCCAACAGCTCGTAATTACAACAACTCTACTGCCTGAGCTTATTAACTTCCTAGTGTTGTTCAATAAAATGTATTTTTTTTTATTCAGGTACTAATAAAGTCTTCAAAGAACTCTATGAAGAGGAGGTTCAAAAAAGACTTTGGAGATCTGAAGGTCCTTTGGAAAAAGAAAAGTCACACAGAATGACACAATACTGCATGTGTTTTGCCCTCAAAAAAAGTCTGCCCTGAATGGTACTCATTTTTAACAGTAATTTACGTGTAATCTGTGTAAGAACATTCTCTTAAACTGACAAAGGTAAAACCTGCTTACAGAAAAATTTCTAGACTCTTGTTCTACTTTGAATCTTCTTTTCCTTCACTCTAAGTTTAAAACACCATAAAAGAGTATTTGCTCCAACAGATTATGTAAGAAAAATAGAATCAGACATCTGAGCATGAATACAGAAAGGATTCTGGATAGAAGCACCTGTGGTGGCCATGGTTACGTTTGAGAAGATTTGAGTCTCACATATGACATGCAGATAGAGTAACAGAAAATTATCATTTAGGGGTATCATTTGATAAGTGATTACTAAAAATGTTGAAGTTGTCCATTTCTCACTAGAAGAAAAGCCATTCTAGAATCCTGAACAGGCACAAATGCCTGCCCTAATTGCAGAACCTATTTCTCATGAAATTTCTCATGTTTATGACTTTCCAATTAACATCTAAATTTGAGAAACTGGATATTTGAATTTAAAATTGTTCATAATTTAGAAATAGCTTTATGGAAGCTGCTGATAATGAAAAGAATAAGAGTAATCCCAAGCTATTGTTTATTCATCAGTACAGGGGTCTCCATTCAACAATAAACTCACTTTCGGCAAGACAGAGCAGTCTGTTTGCAATCATCAGCAGTCATCCCTATAATTATATACATTATGGTTTATAAAGTTCTACAACACAACTCGGACTTTAATTCCAAAATAAAAAGCTGTTACTTTTATAAGTGCTTTAAAACACAATTCTGATCAAGCAATCCATTGTTTCTCCTTAGAATAGTCGTAGCTTCAAGGAGAAAAAAAAGATGTTTTGTCATTCTCAGGATCCAACTTGGACAAGACACTACCATAAAATGAACAACCTGGATTTTTGGAAATTACTACACAGTAATTACCATATAGAAGTTCTATCTCACAGATGGAGTTACAGTGATAGTAGCTGCAGGAACAGACACAGAGCATGAATATGCAGCTCAAACGTTAAGAGAACTATGTACAGAAATAACTACTGCTAACATTTCTGACAATTCCTGACAGGACTTCCACATTTCTAAAACATACATTTCTGACTGGCATTAGGATCTGTTTATACAGAAACTGGAGCACAACTGCAGTACTGTCTTTCAGTATCAGCTATACAATGCTAGTGGAGACTCTGAAGACTGCTTGGGAGACAGTTATATCATATATTACATTTTCCCTGAACGCACCACATTTGTGGTGCTATGTTCAGCTGAGGAAGGCAGGAGGAAAGACTGCTTTCTCCATTTAGCTAAGCTTACCAGAAGCGTCGGGCTGATGCATACCCAGAAATCCTAGATAAGCTATCACTGCATTTGCACAGCTAGACCCTGCGGTACCTGTGATACAGAAACTCGACCCGTGCATGAAAGCATATATGCAACAGACACACGGTTCACATGACAAGAGACAGATAAGAGACAGATGCAGGCACTTACAGTACATATTCCTTATATCTATCTTGGCTAACGAATCCATATTCTTAGACAACAGATCTGCAAATTATCATAACCCAAAACTAGCTACCCAAATGAACTGCAGACATAATCAAGGAACTTGTCTTGCAAAATGAAAAGGTACGAAGAAAACTATCTTCGACCTATTTTTTTGTTAAAAATAAATCTTTGGAAGGTAGAGCTAGCATCAGTTATGTCTGCACATACTTCTCAACACTTGAGCTCCATATTCATGCTATTTATCTGTTCCCACAGACCTCTGAAAAGCTTTCCAAGCAGCATTCCACCCATCCATAATTCAGACTTCAGGCACACCTTAGCAACAACTTCCCATAACTCAGGAGCAAGAACGAACTTTGCAGGATTCCCTTTGCAGATCATAAATCTTGCTATTTAATATGCCATAGAAATAGCTAATATATACCTCAGTATACTCCAGTCCCTGGAAATTAATTACCTCCTTTTTATTCTAAAAATTCCCAGGCCCTGATAAATAATGATACTAATATTTTATTGCTATTTTTAATACATCCGGTTAGACCATTATGCAATGCATATATTTCTCCTTTGGTTATTTTGTTACCATTATACTTGAAGTTAAAATGAAGAGTTATACTCTATTTTATACATGAACATTACATTCTCAGGTGGCACAGATCAGCATGAACTTTTTACTTGAATGTTAATGGGACTCTGTTGAGGAAAGTGTTATAAAGGATGATTTAGTAATAAAAAAAGCTAATTATGATGGATATATGGGAATGTCAACTTAATTAAGTAGAAAAAATACTTGTGGGGTAAGTTCTAGTTTTCTTATATGCACAGCCATTATTCCTACAGGTGAAAATGCAAAACTACTCATACGTTATCTACAGTTTAGAAGCGTTCTAAAGACAACTAGCTTTATCATGAGCATGGTGGATTGACATCTGAAAAGTTTTATCTTTTGATTGTTCAACTTGAAATGCAAGACAAAATAGTTTTGGAAATTAACTAGCTATAAAAAAACCTAGGAATACATGATTCTTATTCACAATAAAAACTCCCCAAAATACTGTTATATAGATTACAAATGTGAAATTATCAACTAATGTGTTGAAAATAATCAAGAATGGTGGTCTTATTTAGACATATTGCACATGGCCACACACCCCCTCAGAAACAGGTTTTTATAAATTAGCATTAGAGCATCTTGCAAGAACACAGGCTGGAGACAAACTGACTGGGGAGGAGTTCTGTGGAAAAGGACCTGGAAGTCTCAACAGACAGCAAGCTCAGACTGAGCCAGTAGTATGCCCTGGCAGCAAAGGTGGCCAGCAGCCTCCTGGGCCAGTAGATGAAGGGAAGTAATTATCCCCGCTCAGCACTCATTGTGGAATCACTGAAGCTGGCAGGGACCTCTGGAGACCATCTAAGCCCAACCCCTGCCCAAAGCAGGGTGACCTGGAGCGACCTGCTCAAGGCCATGTGCAGTCAGGTTTTGAACTCCAAAGATAGAGATTCTACAACCTCTCTGACCAAACAGTTCCAGAGTTCAATCATCTTTGCAGTGAAGAATTTTCTTCTAATGTTTCAAAATAATTTCTTGCATTTCAAGACCACATCTAGAATACCACATCCAGTTTTAGGGACCCCAATACAAGGAAAACATGAATAAACTGGAGCAAGGGCAAAAGGTCACCAAGATGCTCAGAGGTACAGAGCACATGCCCCGTGAGAGGCTGAGGGAACTGGGGTTGTTCAGCCTGAAGAAAAGAGGACTTCAGAGGCACCTAAGATAGCCTGCTAAAACCTACGTTATCAAGAAGACAGAGGTCGGCTTCTAATAGTGGTGCATAGTGGGAGGATAAGAGACAAGCAGCACAAACAAAGAAGTGTTCCATCTGGCTATAGGGAGAAATTTTTTCAACATGACGACAATCAAGCACTGGAATAGGTTAACCCCCAGTCTCCATCCTTGGAGGTTTCAAGACTCAACTAGACAAAGCCCTGAGCAACCTCACAGCTGACCCTACTTTGAGCAGGAGGTTGGACTAGATGACCTGTAGAGGCCCCTTCCTACCAGAATAACCTACTATGTTCTTACAATTTTGGAAGTTCTCATTTGTTTTCCTGAAATAAGTAAGAAAAATTGCAGTGAGGTATAATCTTTCTAGGACAAAAGATAAAGAAAAAAATCGCAGCACATAGTCATGAAGCACTGAAAAGGAAAACCATTACAGCATATTATCATCCAAAATTGACTACTATAAAACGGTATATACAGCTACAGAATACAAGATTAACTGACATCTTAGAGACAAATTTGTATTAAAAGAATCTCCTAGTATTTCTTTTTAAATCAATTTTTAAAAAATTTCAATCAAATTGTGATGAGACATATGTGTAGCCACTTAGGAGCCTGTCACTAGAGAGAACAAACTGAGAAAGAAGTTGCAAAGTAATCTGAGAACACAAAATAGATTAAACTATTGTGCAATATCAAACATTAACTACTGGAAAAGTTCTGCAAAAGAAAAATGAGAAATATTACCTCTAACTGAAGCCAAAGACATACTTGCATAGAAACCCCCTGATCATCAAAAAACAGCATGAGTGAATCTGCTAAAGCAACAGATGATTTGACCAAGTTTTTTATTTCTTCTCTAGGCTAAGAACTGTTTTTTATTCCATAGGTCCCTATGGTTCAAAGATGTGCTGTTATATTAAAAATACACAGAGTCACATTAGATAAAGAAGGGAGGGGGGTAAGATGAGTGAGGAAAGGAGAAATAATAGATACTATGTGTAGCAAAACTCGATCAAGAAATACGTATTTCTTAATAACACCTTTGACAATTCTGGAATCAAGAAAATGAGACAGTCTGGATGGGTTGGAAAAATAAATGAGTTTTCTGTTAAGAATAATAAAGGGATACAAATACAATCATTTTTCCATTACATTCTTACGCGTTGGAAAGACAAACACAGAAAAAAAAAAAATGTATCTAGTTCGTATTAGTCAAAAATTTCACAACGGGACCCTAATTGTTATCACAGTACACCCTTTAAACTTATCCAATACTGGTAGGCCAACATCAAATGGAAGCCTATATTGATGAATAAATTAACGGATATGTTCTGCAGAGATACTTAGATTGCAGTTGTCACCATGTCACATATTCCTCTTCTCCAAAATCCTTGTACAGTTTATTCACAGATCTCAGACAAAGTATCAGTAGTCATACATGAGTCTCTTGTGACATATTTTCACAGAAAAAAGGAAATATAATAGCACTAATCTTGTTTGGTATTCTCCTTTGGTTTTGTGTTTTTATGTTGTGTAGTTTTGTGGCCTTATGAGAGAGAAGCAGTTTTTCCTGGTTGGCTGTAAAGACATTCCATTATCTATAGTAGATCACATGGAAAATACTAAAGGAATAGTAAGAACTAATTTAATGACTATTTCCAAGAAACTATCAGCAGCAACTTTCCTGAGAAGTAGAGAGACTTAAGCAGATCATCTAGACAACTGCATATTGGCAACAAGCTTGGTAAATTGAGAATCTACAGCCGTTAAAGTAAATCTATGTCTCAGCTGTCATGATCCTGCCTTGGCCCTACTGTGTAGTTCTAACTCATCTCTTTGCTATAGTACCTATTCAGGGTGTTCACCCCTTAAACCAAACAGTGCTTTTTTGTTTTGTTGTGTTGTCAGGCAGTGCAGCTCTGTGAATCAGCACACAACAAGTAGCACTCAGCAAGGGATAGACAAGAATGAGCATTCAGGTGCAGGCAGGAGCATAGGATTATTACAATTTGATGTAAATCAGCTTATGCAATTTGAGGCATGATTTGATCTTAAGTTTAACAATTCCAGGTCCCACCTCACCCATCCCTATCTAGTTCTTGGCCCCCACTAGTGGATTTCGTGATCGTGCATCCAGAATGCAACTCAGTTAGAATCATAGAATCATACAATAGTTTGGGTTGGAAGGGACCTTTAAAGTTCATTTAGTCCAACCATGGGCAGGGACATCCTTCACTAGATCAGGTTGCGCAAAACCAGTTCAAACCTGACCTTGAACACTTCCACTACTTCTCTGGGCTCCCTCATCATACATCATACATACATCACCCCTCAGGTACACTTTTCGCTGGGTAAAAAACT
>NW_009186939.1:0-29353 GCF_000690835.1 Fulmarus glacialis | reverse complement strand
CCCAAACTATTCTATGATTCTATGAAACACCGATAGAATTATCTATTGTCTATTATCTCTTACGTTTGTGGGCAAGCATATTGAAGCAGATGTGTCCCACCACTGGTACCTATGCCACAGCCAGGCTGTCACCCCACAACAGAGACAGAAAGCACATAGGTCATGAGGCTCCCTCTGCTTCCAACAAATCCCTTGTTCTTTGTTGATCTTTTTGCTGATGCAAAGAAATTTTGGGCTTTTCTGCCAGCAGCTGTTTCCCAGCAGGCTAATCTGAGCTCCTTTTCAGTGAGCAAATTCAAATAGAGGAAGAGACCCATCTGACACCAAGCTAAAGCAAATAACCCAGTGGTTGCTTCCATTTGAAGGCTACATCACTGAAGGTCTGCAGAGTGCACTTTTGGCACAGCCACAAGGTGACAAGCATGTCAGATAAGGGTAGGCACATCGATCACGCTCTTTCTTTTGATGGCAGGCTGCCCGGCAGCTGGACGGAATTGTTATGTGGGTTTAATGCCCTCCTGCATCTGCAGGCAGCAGAAAAATAAGACCTGACGCAGCTTGGCACCCAATGAAGGATTTGTGGGCTGTGCAGTTCTCTCACCTCCTGGCATGTCAACCTCTGAAATTCAGGGAGACAGCAAGCCCCAGGGTCGGTTGTTGGGTTGTTTTTTTTTTTTTTTAGATATCTTCAGCACTCTCAATGAATCATTCCTCATTGACCTTCCCTGCTTTGGCTCCCCTTACACAGCCCAATAGCACTAATAAAAGCCTTCGAGTCAAAAAAAGGAATGCTCTCATGCTATCCAAAGAGGCTCATGGATTATCTCAGCTGTGGGCTCCTGTTTCTGGATGCTGAATCATCTCTCACAGCAAGACACTACCGTGTCTGATGGGAGACAACATCCACAGGGCAATTTGCACCCCAGAATTTGTACCTTTCTAACTCCCTAGTAAATAGATTCGAAGAAAAGAGATTCCTTTTTTAACTGCAAAAATTTCATCAAGGTGCTGATGTTAAGTCCTTTAAAAATAAAAGCAAAGGAATTGGGACACATCTAAAATGGCAGAAGATGGGCACCTTTTTCTGCAATTTGCTGCCATTCACAGCATAAGAGGCTTGAAAATGAGTTAAAAGCAGTGCTGGCTGCTGTAACCAATAACATAAGACACTGTGGAAACTCAGCTGGCAAAAACAAATCCAATGTTTGACCCTTAAACCTCTTTTCATTCACTTTGTCCTTGCAAATGTTTCATAAAGGCTGGAAGTCCACACTCTGGTCTCACATCAGTCAGGTCAAATCCCTGATATGGTGAAGGAAGAGTTTCCCAAATTGACATTATTTTAACTGATGTCTTTAGCACTGCAGATTCCAGCTGTCAGGATGCTTTCACTCATTGTAAAGGATGCTTTGGGAATCAAATCATGCAAAGATGCCTGCAGTGCACATACCTATATGTTGGGTAACATCAACACCATCAACAGGATTTTGCACAGGACCCATTCAATCAAAGAGCTACTCATAGAGGAGGATGGCTCTGAGGATAGGAGAATGGTTATTTAAATTTGCAGCAGAAAGCCTTTCGAGAAGGAGATAAGAGAAAGAGTCAAGCCATTAATTGCCCAGAAACTTCTCTCATGGCTTAACACAACTTTCATGGGTTAGCAGCACAGCCTGGTATATTGTAAAGGACACATCGGGACTATCAAGTAATGGGAATGGCTCATGGAAATATTGCAGGGATTCGATGTTCATTTAGCACAGCCCTTTTGAACACGGGACCAGTGAGCTTTAGGGTCTGGATCAGTTGCCATGATTTTGTGGACCACCAGTAGACCACAACCCAGGAACCATCTTTCAAGGAGATGCTTTGCATCAAGGGTAGGGGTAAGGTGCACTTAAGGGTAAGGTAGTTTGTCTTTTTTGTAGTAGAGTTCCTTGCTTGGAGTTAAAAAAAAGTGATTCAATCTGCAGTTTTATACTAATGCCATAAGAACATTGCCATCTCTCATGATTTTTATTACATTTCATGATTTTATCATGAGTCTTGCATTATTTATTATTTTTTCTTAAAGTTCTAGCTACAGAATTTGAGTCTAACATCTATTTAATACACACTGTGAAATTTCCTAGCTGTGAAAAGAAACTTGGAAACACAAGACCTCCAAAGCTGGATGGCAGATAAAAAGAACTCGAAGGGTATTCTATTGTTATAGCTTTTATTTATTTGTTCTACAACATGATTTTCCAACCTGACCCAGGATTTAAGAGCGTTTTTCAGATTGTGTATGGCAGCAGGTTATGTTCAGACTTCAAGGACTCTGAGTTTGTAAAATCAGATAGGTAGAATTTACAGGCTCCCTCATCCTTAGCAGGAAAAGAGAGTTGCTGAATAATAATAATTTTAAAAAAATAACACCAAGCGATGCCAGATCTGCTATCCAGTGAGAAAAAAGGACTCACAGTAATTAGGGGCTAGCAAAATTCCCTTTGCTGGGTCCTAGTAAGATGAAATGTCAAGAGGAAAAAAAAAAAAAACAAAGGCATTGATATTCTGGGCTGCAGTTCTCTCTCGATTGCCCGCTTGTGCCAGATATTTGTGGCTATTTCAGGAGAGCAAAAGCTTCTAGGACAGGGCAAATTCTCAAGTGTGCTGCAGCATTTCTGCTGTGTTTTTGTGCATTCCCTGCTTCAAACACATCTCCCTCTGGCACGGGCACAGGGCAGGACATTTGCCTGTCTGACCTGGACACACCAATGCAACTCAAAAGTGCTGGAAGACAGGCGGCAAGTCCCAAGAGGAGAGGAACGAGTTAATGACGAAGGAGGCGTTTAGCTCTTCAGAAGGGAACTCCTGACCGGATTGAAGCGAGTGGCAAAAATCCCAATGGTTTTAATAAGACCATAAATTCAAACCCAGTTTTTAATCACATTAAGAGTATGAGTTTGAATTTTTAATACATAAAAGAGTGTGTACGGAAATGACAATGGTAGGTACAGAGAGATATATGTTTACACATATATTGTTGGTGGGTATATACTCCAGTTGTAGGTCGATGCATATTATACAAACACATATTTATACCACTTGTAAAGATACAAAATACATTCTTTTTTTTTCTTTTCTTTTCTTTTTTTCTTTTTTTTTTTTTTTTTAAATTTGTTTTATTATACAATGAACCCTAGGAATCATCCAGGGTACCTTAATGCCACGATTCCTCCAAACACAATCACGTAATCTCTCTACAGCCCAGCAGGATACAACCCCTTTCAAAGCTTTGATCTGTATCCCATAGAAAACAGGAACAAAACTCTCATGATCTTCAGACAGAACATGATCTAGTTCTGTTAATCAGGGATCTGGTCTGGAGAGGACTGGCTCCTCTCCAAGCTGAGCGGAGGTTATTTTGGTGCAGAAATAAGAATCTCGTTTTGCTGCACAGGACAGAATAAGTGAGCCTGAATATGGTAACAGCCAGAAGTCCTGAACATCACTAATGAAACATCTGTCTGTATTAGGAATATCCTCCCAACGAATCAAGGGTTTAAAAGCTGCAGGAGCTGTTGTTATTTTTTGGTTGTGCTAATAAGAGGAAAAGCATTTCCAGCTAATGGGTTCATTCACGTGAGGCCAAATAATGTACTCAGAGCTGCAGAAAGCAGAATCTGCAGGCTGTGAAATATTTTCCTGGTATTCATACTTACGATATTTTCCAGGGTAATAGCCATGATGGCACTCAGTTAATAGCAGTAATGACACTCATTGCAGGTGTTTCTACTTAAATACTCATTAACACTCTAATTTTGCTCTTTTGGCTTAAACAGTATTTCCATCCTGTCGTGGACTCCAGGGAGAGCAGAAAGTGATTCCAGAGAGCACCTCTGTGGTTCCCACCCCGACTGAGGAGCAACCGGGCTTTCCTGCTCAGGAAAGCACTGAGGTCCAGCAGCTCTGGTTTTGGCCTGGGCTAAAAATGATGCTCCAGAACTGTAGAGTCCTACACATCATTAACTTTCTTTGCAGCCAGTGACTCAAGTGAATAAAGACCACGGGATGACTGCACACATCCTGACTTCTTCCCTTGGATAAGGTGAGGAACCAGTGTCTGAGTAGGGAGCAAATCCTAGAAACTGAAACTTTCCTTTTCTGTAGACAAAGGCTTGGGGAGGTGATTTGACCACGAGGTACCTCTGAAGAGTGTTAACAGTACCAGTATCTCTTCTCCCATATGTGACATATCCAGTACAAAGTGTAGTTACTTCTGCTAACTTGATGAATTGTGAGTGTGCGTAGGGGCAGACCCTGCTGTGAGACCTAGCTATGAAGGTTAAATTCCTCCATCCGATTCATTGAGTCTTAATATGGATGTTTCTTCTATTTTATTACAATTCTGTGTATCATATAGAAAGAAAAAGGTTCAAGGCTTAAACTTTCCATGACTCACATGTTTAAAAAAAGTAAATGGCTAGTAAAGTCAGTAGGTTTACAGTAACCCCCTGGTTACCTCCCTGCAGCTGAGATGATGGAAAAGGACATATAAGCACCCCGCAATCTGCTTCAGCGCTCGGTGTGGTTTAACGGAGGTGGTGTAAGTTGCTTTGGCTGCTGGAGATGGAGCACATACTTTCTGCAATCCATCAGCTTTGGGTGCAGAAGCATTCATTCAAACGAATATGTCTTCAGCCTGTTGAAAATAACATCTTCAACAGGTTTCCAGGATATGTGTATTTGGGCCTTTGTTCAGGGTTGCCCAGTCCCTCAGCAGCAGAGACAAGAATAGGACAATCCCACACCCCATTCTAGTGCAGCCCACTTTCCTGCTCTCATAGCTACTGGGGTGCCCCAGCTCCCTTTGCCCCATGGCACAGATTTCCCAGGCAATAGTTAATTGAGATTCCCAGCGACTACTTCTCCTGCTCATTCCACATTCATCCAGAATCACTTCCTTTCAAAACCCATTAGTGGCATTTATCCTCATTTAAATGAGAAGAAGCCACGTAGGTAAGATATACAGATGGCATATTGTCTGTGGAGAATCGTTAAAACTTGGAGAAGATTGGGAAAAAAAAAAAAGAAGAAGAAGAATAGTATGCTGAGGAGATAAAAACTCCCACAGCAATTATCTGTGGGAGAAAGAAAGACAAAGGTCTGCTGGAAGACAGGGCTGGCTCTTGGGAAGGAGTCAGGCAATCTCTGAAGAAGCAGAGAGGGATCTGTAGAGAGCATTTCACCTCTCAAAATGACAAGAAAATGAAAAAGCAGAACAAAGTGATTAAACAGGTAGGCAGGCAAGAGTGAGCTGATGAGCAGAAGACCTATGGAAAAGGAATGGTGTTCAAACAGCAAAGTTATTTCTAGATATGGGACCTAGAAGTGTTCCCCAGAGCTCAAATCCTGCAATTTTGGCCATATCCTGGCTCAATGTCAAAGGAAGGCTACTGAGGTGCACCAGCCCGTTCCCTTCTGCAGGCAGGGCCAAGGACTCTGGACCATTCTCCAAGGGATGCTGTTTCATGACCAGAGACCTTCTCATTTACAGCATAAATGCATTCATGCCACATTTCTACATTTTTCTTGCTCCATCTTTGCCCACTGCATGTACTTGAATTGCACGATATGACTCAGGTAGCAAAGACATGACAAAACAGATAAATTCATGCCAGTGAGGAAGAAGCAATGAATTTCACACCTATATTAGCTTATCCAGAACAGCTTTCTTAACCTTAACATCTGGATGTTTCTGCCCTATGGGCTCCAGGAGAACCATGCCAATAACCTAGCTGAAGATCAGCTCCCACAGGCAAAGGGAATGAAGACATATTGATGCCAGGGCTCCAATATGGTCCTGAATGGCTCTGAGAATCTCTTCAATGAGCAACCCAGCATGCCTTGTAACATCCGTATCGTCTAGGATTTCCCATTATCTGAAGCATCCCACAGATTTTTGCCTGTTTTCCCTTGGATATTTATTTTGGCCTTAGATTCAAAGCCTTAATTTACGTAGCACAAAATGTACCTAGAGTAGCCTGTAATCTATAATTTGTACAAAACAGAATTTATATTCCTACATATCATTATAAAGCCTATAACAGAAATCTGTTAGCAATATTATGTCCACTTTGCTCTTTATGCAATTATTATCTGCTCTGGGATAGAAGCTATCTTTTCTCTGTGTATGTGTGCACGGCACTTGCACAATGCAACTGTACACATCTATATCTGAGAAAATCACCCTTTGTAGTCCCTGGGCATTAACGACAGTGAAGTTTAAGGCACAATCCACTCATGCTGCAATAATTGTCAATGTTTCTTCAGATGATTTGTGCCATTTGCTCCATTTACTCTATTGGCTAGATCTCCTGTGACTGTAATAGCAGCCAAGCAACTCAGAGACATCAGCTCTGTCCCACCGCCAGGTATAGATATTTTCTACGTTAAGCAGAAATTACCAGTCTGGCAGCAGAGCTGAGGCTGTCCAGACTGTTTTCTCTAGAAATTATCACATTGGACTCTCAAGGCCTTAAAAATGTACAGAAGCATTAACAGCATCCTGGTACATAACACACAAGTCCTATGCAGCTTTGTGGTGCCTCCCTAGGCAAAGAATATAATGCAAACCGTCTTGCAGTTAGAAGGGATCTGTACAATGATCTCCTGAGCCCCAAGCTTCACCCAACCAACTTCTCATCTGTTTGTGTGTCAGAAACTAATAAAACCCTTCTGCTCACACCTCACTGTCTCATTTCGGGCAGCCTGACTGGCTGGGGACAAATGTGCTTGGTGCTATGCAACCCCACTATGATTCTGCTTATGCTTTAAAACATATCTTTTTCTGTAGGCACATCCACCTATCAACTTTCGAATACTATCAGTTACTCTATATTCTTGTTTGCTCTCCACAATTTACTCTCTGTGATTTATATGCTCATACTGTTCTTTGCACCTGGCAAGTTCATGTTATCTCTCAAATTATTTTCAAGAACACCTTTTAAATGACATACAGAATAAGCAGAGGATTATCCTCCACCGTAGTGGAACCGTTCTAGTTGGAGTCATTACAGCAGTCAGACACATCACCGTTCCCAGCAGCTGCCTGAGGAAGCTAGGAAGTGTGAGTAAGAGCTGCCTACTTACCCTTATTAAAAAAAAAAAAAAAAAAAAATTGTGTATTAATGGACATTGTTTTCCTGATGGCAGGTGAGCAATCATGTAGGAACACCCAGCTGGGCCAGCAGTAATGACAGATTGAAGATCTTATGCGTGCTGGTTATTCATTGTCCAATGAACATTGCTAGGCATTTCCCAAACTCTTGCAATGCATTAGTGAATTACTGTTCATACTCCCATATTTTGATATATGTAAATGAGGAAACCGAGGCAGAGGGAAGTTAAAAAAAGGCTTCAAATGTGATACATGGAAGAATCAGGCTACTGAGCTGCTCTAAAGCCACTGGGAGAGGCTGCAAGGCAGAATGTGCATCCCCCATCTCAAACCCTGCACTGTTCTGAGAGATTGAGATGGGGAAGACTGCTCTAGAAGAAGAAGAACAGTCCAGTTTTGCCTTTTCCCCATTCCTTGCATTCAGGCTACACAACTTAATTTACAAACCATGGCTAAGTACAACCAGATTTCCAACTAAACATTTGCACTGCTGCGTACACTTGTGATGGACAAAGCACCGTTTTCTTACTGATCAAAATTTTATTTTTTCTTGTATGTTTACAGAAGTAAACTGAGGCACCCAAGAATTAGTTAGTGTAGTTCGTGTTCTTAATGTTGTTGGTGACGAAGTTGGCATTGAAAGCAAAGGGGTCTGATAACCAGCTCTGTGTCCTAGGCCCTGTGATTGTCCATGTCCGTCTCGCATGGGCTGAGCATCTGTCTTGCCCTGACAACTCAAAGGCAGTGATAAAGCACTCATACCATTGCAACCAATGTTTCCCTGGTGAGGGCCATCTGTCATCTATAGGGTAAAAATAGTCTTCACGTCACACCCACAACACCAGCAAACCTTGCATGGGTGGAGGTGGTGGTCAGAAAAAATAGTCCCATCAGCCACGTGGAGTTATAGATGTCACCCAGACCTGAAGAACATTTGTTGGTGGTCAAGGTCTCCTCCTGGTAGTGTCTGCAGGCAGCAACCACAAAACCAAAGATGGCCTAGGTCATGTCCATTGCAAAATACTTTCCACCGTGGCAAAATAAAAGTCTGTGTCAGCTTTCTTTATGCTTGAATGAACTTGCTGGCCCTGCTGAGCTCCTCTGCCACTGTCACATTTGTAGCAGCCATATCAGGGCGTATTCCATTCCACGTTTATCCTCTGTTTGCACAATACCTCACCGGCAACATTTGGCAATGCATTAACATAGCAGATTTCTTGAGCACATAACATCACCCCCTGCTCTGCAGGGCATGCTTTCTCTGAGCCTTGTCTGAGCTGGAAAGTTTGCAATATAGCCACCGGATTATCTAATTTTAAGAATGTTTGCAGAGCCACCTTTCATCTGAAAATCTTGGCAGAGCTCCTAAATCTAGCCTTCCTTGAGAAACATCAAATTATTGACTAAGCATAAAAGTTGTTAAACCTTTCAAACTCTGTTTGGTTGTTGACTTTATGTTCTCCTGTGAATCAGTCTTTATGGGCAAATGCACAGACAGCGTAAACCCCTTGTGATATTTCCAAGTAGAAAAACAGAAGCAGCTGAGATCATCTTTGAACATTTCATAAAGGGAGTGTGTGGAAATGTAACATCATTTGCTGACTGCATAAGTAATTAAAGACACAGAAAAGATCTAACTCTCTCTAACACTGATCACAATTATCCATTATTCTTCTCTCGGTTTAATGAGTGTTTATACTAAAAGCCTGTTTGAATTTTTAACTAGAGTGCTATGACTGACATCTAGATAATGAAATGCAGTGATTTAATACCCTTGAAGTTCCTGTTCCCAGAATGATCCCAAAGTGCTCTGTATTTTTTACAATTCAGAACAACAGCATCCAAAATATTGGGTTTCCCTTTATTCATCTCCCTTCCGTTACTCTGTCTTAATGAACTATGAAGCCATGATCTGACTTGGAGAGGAAGGCAAATAATCATATCAGAAGATCAGAGCAAGTTCTTTGTCTTGTGAAAGGATACATCTTATGAAGCTTTATCCTCTCAAATAAGACATTTAATTTCATTTATTTGTGAGGTCTGGGTGCTTAAAGGAGAGATATAAAGGCCTTCAGAGGAGGATTCATCTCAGACACCTTAGCTGACAAGGTAGTATAAGATAAATCACCATCTGGAAGTGCCTCTTTCTCTTTACTGACTACAGAAGGAGCCTAGACACTTATCTAGAATGAGTCACCTAATTTATAGATGGTAAGTTAATTAAGGTGGACCCAGCTCTTAGAATTTAGGACTATATCTTCTTACCGGCATGATAGCATTGATAGCCTAAGGTACTGTCACCTCCTTTGCCCATCATCAGTCCAGTCTTGTGAGTTGGAAATCTATAAAGGCACCTGCCTTGATTTAAAAGCATGAAGAAAAGAAAAAATCATTACTTCTCCTGAGAATCTTTTTTTGTATATAATTAGTCATCTCTACACGTATTTGAAATGTTTGCCTTGTTTGGTATTGGTATTTTTCTAATCTTGCTTCCGACCACTGGCTCTTGTTACACTTCTCTCTGCTGGATTAAAGAGCTGTTAGCAATTGTGTTGGGTTTTTTCTCCTTTGAAAAGGCTTTATTTGCCTAATCAAATCACGCTAAGTTATTTTGTTCATATAAACAGATGGAAGGCACTCTGCATAAATGCAGAAATAAACAGGAGTGACAATCTCAAAACAAGGTAGATTCGTCCCAGCTTTGGGAGTTCAGCTGTAGGTGACATGAACATTTCCATTTGCTTCCTATGCTCCTGGGGCATAGTGAATAAATATATGTGATTCTGGAAGGATTTGAGTAATGGTGGGATGCATTTCTACCACTTTTCTTGGAGGAAGTTGCAATCCCTGAAAATGCATTACAATGGGGAATAAGGAAAAATATTCTGACAAAAACCTTTGATATTAGCTTTTGGGCAGTTTCTTTTCTTTCTTTTTTTTTTTTTGTCTCACCAAAATTTCTCTTGCAAAGTTTCAGCATCCCAGTCTAACGACTCCTGTCATGGGCTTGATAACAAACCAGTAAAAACCCGCTAGAGTGGTTGGTCTATGGGCTGTGGGAGGAGGACCATGACAGGAGGTGTGAAAGAAGGACCATGACTGGAGGTGAGTCCCAGGCTGAGATTACCACATCTGATGGAGTACAGGAGGGAAGAGGAAAAGGATGTCCTCTCACTGATTTGTACACAGCTGGAGTTGTCCCCACGAGATAAGCAGCTCACAGGCAGGGAAAACTTCCCAAAGGTAATTTAAGAACTGCCTGATTTCCATGGTCGGTCTTCCCAAACTACATCCTTCACAGCTCTGGCTCCAGTCACTACAATAACTGTGTATCTCTGAATATCTTTTTAAAAGATATGGTGGAGAAGTTTAGGGAATTAGCATGATTTTTTTTTTTCAGTTAAAATTTCAAAATTCAAAATTTCCTAACCTTTCTGAATGTTCAGAATGAAACGTTTCCACTTTGAAAACACCATTGGAAACAAACACATATTCATTTTCTTTGAAATCATAGGCATTTTCAAAATAAAAGTGAAATTTATAGAGGTTACCTTAGCAAAGCATTCCTCCTGATCAAGTATTTAATGAAATGGTTCCTGCTCTACTCTTCTTCTCAATATCACTGTGAAATGGGGAAACAACGTTATCCCGTTTTCCTATTGTGTCATGGACATCACAGAAACCAGGAATTTGAAGAAATTCTCATGACACCATGGCATTGTGGGATGCTTACAGGTTGTATTGCATTGCAGGTAATATATTCCAGCTAAGGAATCAAGCCATTCTTGTTAACAGAGAGGCAGCACCCTCCTGAACCACAGATTTCTTCTGGCAAGGCAACATGGTATGAAATACACTCTTAGCTGCTGGACACCTGCAGCAAGCACACCTCATGACTTTTCTGAAAAAGATGGCTTTCCTTAGTTTTTGTTTTGCCTTTTTTTTTTTTTTTTTTTTTCCTGAAAAGGTCCTATGTACATTAAAGCATCCCCTGGCAAACTTGTGACCTCAGCAGTGAAGGCAAAACATCCCTAGGAAATAATCATCAAGTTTCCTTTATTCTTAAGCATTGTACCATGTTTCTTCTACCTTGGCCTTTGCCAAAGTAGGGTAGAAGATGGTCACAAGCTCCTAAAAGAGCTGCCAGGGTGTTTTTCAAGCTTTGAAAGCCATCTTCATATCTGCAGCAAAATCGTTCGATCTTCAATCATTCAACCATTCAGCAGCCCTGAAGCCAACTGGCTTGTCCCAAGCTGGCAGGTACTGGTGGACCTGTCCACGTGGACTCCTGCCTCTCTCATCCTGCCTGGCCATGTACATCAGCTACTTTCTGCCAGCTGACTCCTCAGGCAGAAAGGCTCAGGAAGGGTTAGGCAGAGGCTGCTGGCATCTGAAACACACACCACGCATCTGCATTGCTTCTGCCTACCTCTTTGGTGTGCAGGTACTTGAAAAAGGAGCCATGCGGACCATATTCAGTGTTTTAAGTCTGTCCCTAGTTATCCAGGTACATTATGGGATGATGGAGGTCTCAGACATATATTCTGAAGATTATAAGAGAACTGACATGTAGCAAGATAGTCTAAATATTTCAGCTATAATAACCTTCACCTTTCCCTTCTCTCCCTCCAGTACCTATCTTATTACATTTCGTTGTGTTCCTCAGGGAGCTTAGTCTGCTTGTTACAGCTGGATAATTCTTTTATCACTCCAAGGCTGTCTATTAGATCTCTCCCTCTCTAAATCTTTCTCCTTAATTATTCTCACACACTTTCTCTTTTTTATTACTAGTTTTGAGCTGGAGGTTCACTCAGCAGGCCCTGGCAATCCCCAGCAAAGCCCTCACTCACCATCAATCATTGTCCCTCAGACAGCTTTGAAATGGGTAACTCCTTTCTATTCCCATGTCACAGGATACTCCAGAGGGTTTGAATCTGGGGAGAGCTGTGCCGGGGTGAATCAGCACTAACTCAGTGGAACATGCCAGAAAGACTAGTCTGTAAAATTACAGGGTCCCCAAAGATTGGCCTTGCTTTCTGAAGATCCATGGTTCCGTGATAGAAAATACCAGTGTTAAAAGCTTGGTTTGTATGTATGGAAGGGAAGCAGACTGATGAGAGGTAGCATTGTAAAGACCCATCCATAAATGTTGGGAGAGGTGAACAGTTTGGCTGTTATGGATGGGTGGATGGATAGATGGCTGGGTGGATGGATAGCTGGATGGATGGATGGATGGGTGGATGGATGGATCTGAGATGTGCAAACATATATTGACCCTATTCCAACCTCTGTCTTTCCTTGTTTCTTCTCTGTGGGCAGTGAAAGGGAATGGTTAAACAGAAAGTACTGCCCCCTCCCATGAAGTGTCAAGAAAGGCAGATCCAGAGCAGCTCTGTTTCTGATGTGTGTATGAAGAGTACCTTCCTAGAGAATGCTAAGCCTTCTCGAGAAGTTTAAGGTGGCTCCATTAGCTAAGGAGTCCAAGACAGATGACCTTGGGCAGCATGCCGAGATCCCTGCAAGCGTTCCCTGCCTTTGAATACCCTTTCTCCTTGGGCTGCATTCCAGCTATGACCTGGCCTGTCGTGATAAAACCTGAGCTCCTCCCTGCCAGGCTGCAATTATTGCTGTGATGCAGTTTGTCCTTTTTCTATTTCTCTTCCTCTGATTCTTTCATGACTGCATTCAGACACTGCATTAGTTATTATCTAATTCCTCCTTCAATGTGACAGGCTCAAGAAGGTGGACACAGGGTCCCACAGTGGCTATCATTGCATACACAGAAAAGACAAGTTCTTCCCACAGTTTGCAATCTCATTCTACACAAAATACAGGAAAAACTGGTCAAGGAAAGAAGGTAAGGAGAAGGTGGAGAATATAGCAGCAGCAGTGGCGTGAGGTTAGCAGGTTCCAGGGTGCAGAACCACCAGAAGTAGAAACACACACTTACTTTCCCCCTCTTGTAACCCTCTTCAAGATCTCACTCTAGACATACTTTCTCTGTGCCCCTTCCAGCCTTGTGGTCATTTAGCTTTGCTTCAATAGGCAGATACAAGTTGAACTTATCTAGAGATGAGCCTGAGTTAGCATAATGAAGTGTTTGCATGGTGCTATACAAACTTTCAAACTTTGTATGCAGAGTTGGAGTGCCTTCTGCTGGTGTGGTGGGCAGGTCTGAAGTGTAGAGACAGCGACCTGATATTTGCTTGGAAATTTCCCAGTAAACACCCTGGGATGACATCCAGCTGGGGTGTCTGCAGCCCTGTGATGGTGCCTGGCATCATAAAAATTGTAGTGAATTGCTAGCCCACATATTCAATGTCAGGAGAATGATTTTCAGCTCCTGTCTTTGAATTCTGCCCTCCCACAATGAACACACTGTATCTCAGAGTTTCCTATATAAAAGCAATAAACAAGACTTCTAAGCCAAACTAGTTTCCTCTTCCTAAAAAGCAGCTTTTGTTCTGTCTTATTTATTTTCCCCCATGAATTTTTTAGATTTCGCACACCTTCTACCATGACACTTAAATATCTCCTCTTCCTTCGGTCCCTCCGTGCAACTATGGTCTTGGTGGCTAGACCACAGCCTTCTTCACGTTCTTCATCCCACCATCAAGGATCTCATGGTTTGGTTCATTGAGTAATGCCCACACATATGTGCCATGTGGGATGTTGTGTTGTGTGGGGGGGTTGGCACGTCCCCATGGCCCAGAAAGGGAGGGATCGTTACCATGGGTGCAGCTTGCATACGGGATATCAGGACAGGCACACCAGCAGACATCTGCAGCTTGTTATCACTGTCCCACACATGAGAGAGATGCAGTCCCAACTGCAAAGAAGAAGTATCAGGCAAAAAAAATTGACTGGGACTCTTTCGCTAAAGATGTCAAATTGACAGGATCGATAGCAGAGCAGGAAGGCTTTAAGATAATGATGATGAAGGGCTGCAAATTAGCTTTATTTTTGTGGGACACAGAACAGGGAAATAATTTTCTTACCTGCTTCTTTCCTTGGCTGTTCTTCCAAACTCCTTTTTGCTTTTTGTTTCTATGTGTTTCAGCTACCCTCTAAGAATCTGGGATACACAGGAGTGGCAAAAAACAGACCTCTCAATCAGTGCAATCATCTGGAAGGCCTGAAAAAAACCACTATTCACAAAGACAGGAGACTGCAAAGGGTCATTAAGTGATCTGTGTGGGTGCTAGGATATGGGGAACCTCACGAGGGAGAGTTTTAAAACAAAGTGATTTTGATGATGAAATATTTGAAGCGAAACACATTGTGTTTGTGTACGTGCACGAGAAACATGTGTTTTTGCAAATGATCATTTTCCAGTTAACATAGGAAAGGCTGGAAGGCTGTTTTGATGCCAGGACCCTGGGCTGGTGATTTCTGACAGAGCAATGTTCATTCGGCCAAAACCTTGTAATTGTAGTTTAGCAACCCAAATGGTTGTCCTGGAGGAGGAAGCCACCCCCCTCAACTCAATGTTTCTCCAAATCAATTGTGCTCATTCATTCAGGATATCAATTTTGCTTCAGCCCTTCTCTCCAAGCCCTCCGGGCAGACGAGTAAATCAGCGCACTTGACGGAGTCCTGCTGCATCCCCTTAATGCTGGTTCTAACAAGGCAGAGTCGCTCTGCCCCGGCTGAGGGAGGCAGCTGTGCTTTTATAGTCAGCCTTGTTTGGAAAGTACTCATCCCGTTACATCCTGCCAGAAGCAGGCGTGTTCATCCCATCAAAAAGCAACTGCACCCACCTTTTGTCAACGGCTGACAGGCAGCCCAAGACACCGTGCAATTAAGGCCCTCTGCTTCAAAGCCTGCTGAAAACTGTTAAAGGATTCACCCTTCACCAGAAAGTTTGCATGCCTGAGATCTGACAGGCGGCAATAACAAGCCTGGGAACACAGGCACGACCCAAGACACCTCTCTGACCTCCTGAGTATCAACCCGCAAAGATCTATGCCCTCCACTTGACCCTGCAACTCTTACCCTGGGACAACAAGAAGGTGTTTTTCTCTCCTCCACGTCAAAACAGGAGATTTAAACTTTTTTTCAGGCTGCAAAGACATCAGAATCCAAGCCTTCAAATGTCTGAGTGCTCTGACACTCAGAATTTGAAACAGAGGTAAAAAGCAGTAGCATTACATCTGTGTCTAAAGAGAGGCCAATTTTTATCACTTACCCCCAAATGTGTGGGACGTTTACCACTCAATGTGCTATCATATTAGCTCATGGTTTCTGCTCACACTAGAATCCAAAAACATCCCTATAGGGCTACGGGTCTTTGACATACCCTGTGTCACTTACAACTTGCCAGCGTCTCCATGATTTACTTTCCTGAGGTTTTAATCTGAGTTTGCCTGTTTTCCTGGTAAGCTGTTTGATCAGCTTCATCAGATTGACTCAGAGCTGCTGACAGGTATGTTATTTTTTAACAACTACAGCTTTCCAAATGCCAATCCTTTACATCAGAGACCCAAAAAACATATTCTGGCAGGTAAATAGGCACCTGATTGTCACCATCATATAATTTAAGTGCAGATATATTGCTTTTTAATGGCAGTCTGGATTGTGTTTCCCCAAACTCTATTTTTCTTTGCAAGTTTCTGCTAGTATCTCTACATGCTACCAAGTCTTGACAGCAGGATTTTCTGAGAGCCATAGGAGAAGGTTTCACACAGAAAGCTCTAATGCACTTGCCAGGCCTGCAGGGTTCACTAAGCAAATGATCTACCAACTTGGAAGTTATTGTGTTTGATGGAGTATATCATGAGTGGCTTGGAGACAATGGGTAAGGGTTAATTGTTCTGTTTCCTCCAGTGTGATGATGAGAGGTCATCAGGAGGAAGAATCAGATGAAACAAAAACAGGTGGTCCTTCATTCAAAGTGTAGTTAAGCTGTCCTAGCATATGATGAATGCTAAAAGCTTAGCTGAGTTCATGGAATAAATGGATAGCTCCTGGAAAATAAATCCATCAAAGGCTGCTAAGACACAGAAAGCATCTCTGTCTCTAGAAGTCTCAGGGATAAAAATGACTGAACGGTGGGAGACTAGAGGAAAAAAAAGTCCTTCTGTGATCACTCTCTATTTATGCTCTCCCCATGCTTAGTGTCTGCTTTTGGTCACTCAGAGACAGAATAGTGTCTACATGAGCCTTTATCTGACAACATATGGCTGATTTTATGCTTTTTTGTGAGTGAGAGACATAAATGAACTCATACGTAAATTACGTGACAGAGGAGAACTGGGATGAAGAAGAAAAAGAAGACTGAAGAGCATGAGCAGAGAAATCATCAGTACAAACATAAAGCTCAGGGACCCATCTGTACCATGGTCAGATAGGTCAGAGAATTTCCTAGATGTTTGTATCCCATATGTTTCATCCTGACCTTTCCCCATCCATGCTATGTCTAAACCGGTTCCAGGTCACCAGCCGTGCCAGCGTATTGCCAGTGCCTGAGCAGGAGATGCCAAGACCCTGTACGACAGCCCATCGTTGCCTCCTGATGTGCCTCTTCCTGGGATGCTGGGTCTGCTATTCCCAGGCCTGGAGGAAACAGCTGATTCCTGGAGGTCCTCTTTGAGCGTGTCACTGTGCTAGTAGGAGCTACAGTCAATGGATAGGATACCCAGAGAGCCACATGCTCCCCAAACACCTACTGCTTAAAAGAGAGTGATCTAGCTGGTGACACATTGACCTGGCAGTCAGAAGACCAGCCTTTTATTCCCACCACCGAGTTTAATGTTCTCAATAACTATGTACAAACCCTTTTTCCCTCCACATCTCCTCCATGCTTTATCTTCTCCGTTAGTCCTTCTTCTATCTGAACTGTGAGCCCTTCCTGACAAGTTTTTCACTGTGTCAGTGCACCCCTGGCAATGGGAAGGGCCACCTCCAGTTCAGCCTGTTCAGGTTCTCTTTAGACCAGTTACAATTTAGCCTGTTAAAGGAAAAGGAAGATGATGTCCACTGACAGCTAGCAATGGTCCTGCAGAAGGGCAATGCTTCTGACGCCCTCCATCATGGAGGAGTGCCACAAGAGTCACATGGAGAAGGCACTTTTTCTCCCGAGTGCGTGAAGGTGAACAGCTCAGCCAGGCTGTTCATGATGCTCCATATTCCTCCCATACTGCAGACACCTGCCATCAACTTGGAGTGGAAATCCTTTGCTGGACAATCCATCCGTTATCACTTCCTAGGAAGAAAAAGTAATTGAAAAATAAAAAATATTAAAATGTGAAATTGCATTTTCTTGTCTACATCCATCCACACTGGACTATCTCATTCTCAGGGAGTCTTTAACATGGGCACCTATAGCATTTCTGTCCATGGTGGCACTGGTCCCTGCACTGGGGTCAATATGTGGGGACCACACTGCTATTGGGGCTGGGACACATAACAGGCAATGAGCTCTGCTGCACGGAGGGGAGCTACTGGTTGAGCTGACCAGTGCTACCTTCAGATTGAGGTTTCTGTCTCATTTCCCTGAGAAGGGAGGAGATCCCTTGTACTTAGAATCATAGAATCATAGAATAGTTTGGGTTGGAAGGGACCTTTAAAGGTCATCTAGTCCAACCCCCCTGACATGGGCAGGGACATCTTCAACTAGATCACGTTGCTCAGAACCCTGTCTAACCTGGCCTTGAATGTTTCCAGGGATGGGACACCTACCCTCTGGGCAACCTGTGCCAGGGTTTCACCACTCTCATTGGAAAAAATTTCTTCCTCATATCTAGTCTAAATCTCCCCTCTTTTAGTTTAAAACCATTCCCCCTTGTCCTGTCGCAACAGGCCCTGCTAAAAAGTCTGTCCCCACCTTTCTTAGAATCCCCCTTTAAGTACTGAAAGGCCACAATAAGGTCTCCCCGCCACAATAAGGTCTCCCCGAAGCCTTCTCTTCTCCAGGCTCACCAACCCCAACTCTCTCAGCCTTTCCTCATAGGAGAGCCATTCCATCCCCCTGATCATTTTTGTGGCCTCCTCTGGACCTGCTCCAACAGGTCCATGTCTTTCTTGTGTCGAGACACAGAGGAACTTACCCCAGAGGATTTGTTTCCCCATTACCTCCCTTTCTTATCCCTTTGCCGTTGCTGAATTTTGAGCCACTGGCCTTATTGGGCTGCTAGAAATGTCAATGTTGCTGCTCCATATGGGTCCTTGGAAGCAGAAAGGAGCTGTAGATGGGACTTCTCCATCTGCCAGAGGGCTGTGCCATGGATCATGCAAAAAACAGTGGGTAAGCTCAGGCTTGGAAAGATTTGCTCTGGTAATCTGATGGCTAGTGCAAAAGGGCTAGCGGCCAGGACACTTGGGCTTTCTTCCCTGCACGTGATATTGAGTAGGCTCCAAGATCTGGATCTCCAGGGACAATGAGACACCTCATTTGTTTTTAGGTGCAGAAATATTAATTATCTGCAAGTCAGCACCAATTTTTCTGTTCATAGTTGAAGTGCAGTCTTTGTGTGCTGTTATTTGTTATTATATTTCACGGACTAACAGCTGTTTGGTCCCATGTTATTCTTGTTAAGACATAAGAACAGCATCAATAGCAGTCCTGCAGGAGAACACGGAGACACCAGCACTGGAATGGGACTCTTGGTGCTAGCAGCAGTGTTAAAAGGAGGTCCTTCCAGAAATCCTTACACAGGAAGCAGTCTCTCAGCACCCTTTCACCCTCTGTGTTCTCCTGCATTAAGGATTATTCTCAAAAGCTGAATCACATCTGGCTTTTTCTGCTTCTTACTTTGTTTTACCCAGTTACACAAAAAAAGTTATCCCAGCAAATGCAGGCCTGATAGGAATTTGAAATAATTTTTAATTTCAGCAAGAAGGGCTTTTTCTTCACACTTTTTAAAAATGTGTCCCCAGATCAGCTTCCTAAAGAAGTCATATTTTTTCCTAATTATCTGAGCCTTATGTTTGTCCATCACTTCCTAAAATCCCTTGTAACCCAGTGGGCAGTTTCAAGCAAATTTGACAACCCCAGAGATCTTAAACGTACAAGTCGCTGGACATTTTATAATAGAAAAGGGAGACCTAAATTTTGATCCCCTCAGAAGCAAAGATTATTAAGTGTAGTCTTTATTACCCATCAGAAAGTCCACAAGAGAAATCAGCAAAGGCATCTTAGCTTGACTGGTTCTACTGCTCACAGTAACTTTTTGACTTCTTTTTTTTTTCTTTTTCCTTCTAGTTGGGCCCTCATCCTTTTAAATTTTCTATTTTAAGTTCTGACTTCATTTGAATACATATATTTTTAATTGGCTTACTGTATCAGTGGCCATCATGCTGGCAATGTGTTGACTGATCACTCTAAATAGAGCATTTCTAATGCTGCTGGAGGCACTTCAGCATTTTGAATCACTTTCCACGCTACCGTATGACTTTAAAATAACAGAAGTGATGGCATGTTTCTCCTTCTGAGCCGCCAAACATGGCAGGGTTGGGAGGTCCTTGGCAAGAGGCCCACAGAATGATTTCCAATTCGTTCTCTCTCTTCCCCCCTTCCTTGGATGAAATGTCCTCCAACTGACATTTGAGGGCCCAAAACATTTTAAATGAGCCTGAATAGAACAGAACAGAACAGAAGAGAACAGAACAGAACAGAATAGAATAGAATAGAATAGAATAGAATGGTTCAGTTGGAAAGAACCTACAACGATCATCTGCTCCAACTGCTCGACCACTTCAGGGCTGACCAAAATTTAAAGCATGTTGTTGACCAAAAATAAAAGCATTCTCCAAATGCCTCTTAAACACTGATAGGCTTGGGGCATCAACCACCTCTCTAGGAAGTTCCAGTGTTTGACCACCCTCTCGGTAAAGAAATGCTTCCTCAAGTCCAGCCCACACCTCCCCTGCTGCAGCTTTGAACCATTCCCAGACATCCTATCACTGTATCCCAGGGAGAAGAGATCAACACCTCCCTCTCCACGTCCCCTCCTCAGGAGGCTGTAGAAAGCAATGAGGTCCCCCCTCAGCCTCCTTTTCTCCAAACCGGACAAACCCAAAGTCCTTAGCGACTCCTCATAGGACATGCCTTCCAGCCCTTTCACCAGCTTTGTTGCCCTCCTCTGGATGCATTCAGGGACCTTCACATCCTTCTTAAATGGTGGGGCCCACAACTGTACACAGTGCTCAAGGTGAGGCTGCACCAATGCTGAATAGAGCGGGATAATCCCCTGTTTTGAGGGGTTGGTTGTACTGTGTGTGATGCACCCCAGGATGCGGTTTGCCCTCTTGGCTGCCAGGGCACAAGTGAACCACACTTGAAAATTTGGAGAGGCTTTAGCTATTTTTTCACCCTGAAACTGAACAGAAAGAAAAACAGGACGAAATTTTGATTTAATTAGAGATTTAAGAAGAAGTTATTTGGACATTGCAATGGAAGACGTCTGAAATGTTATTAGGAAGAGTTAAAGAAAAAAAGTCTGACTGTAGAAGATATATAAGCTTATGCATTGCAGGAATTCAAGTAATTTTTAGTTTCAGTAAAAACAGGCTTTAAAAGTGGATGGACCTGTCACTTCAGGATCCCTTCCATTGCCTGTAATTAAAGAACTTTGAGATGGCTATTTAGTGACTGGTCGGTATTAGAGATGCCTTGGACATTTTTTCAAAACTCTAGTCTTAGATACTGTTGGAGACAGGGCATGTTTTTAAACAGATCTTGATTGGACACCTACTATCAAGATCTGAAGACAGGAAGTTGTAACAGCCTACTCACACTGGGAGAAAAAGAATCATTTCAGCAGTTTAGATAACTAGACATGGCAATAGTCTATCAGAAGCCATAGAGTGTTCTTCGCTGCAGGACACTCTACCTTTAATATTGTTTTGCCTTTCTAACAGTGTTCTCCAGCTCATCCAAGAATTGTTGGATCCAGTGGACAAAATCCTCTACCTTGTTTTATTCTGGGGATCAGAAGAGAAAAGTCTGAAAAATTTGTGACATGCATCTAGTCCTACATTTCCAGAACACAGAATAAGCTCTCCACAGGAGTAGTCAAAGTTTATTGTCTTTCAATGCATATTTTTTGCTGCCAGTCTGATATCCAGAAGATTTACTGGAGTCAACACTTGTTTGTATTCTCACACAGTTCTAAGATGCTTCCCGTCCTGATTTAGAAATTGGCAATGATGAATTACGTTCAGTAACCCTTAAAAAATTCTATCCGTTGATTATATTTAACATTAAAAAGAAACTTGAATCAGTTTTCTTCTTTGAATTTATCTATCTTCAGTTTCCAGATAGACGGTTCTCATACCTTTGTTGGCTAGGCTAAATAGTCTGGTCCTGATATAAATTTTTACAGACTGTGATCACACAATTTCTTGACCTTCTTTCTGATAAGTAAGCTCTGTTCCTTTCATTTTAAGCCAAATCCAATCCTTTAATCATTCTCATAGACTTTCTCTGAACCCTCTCCAATTTATCAACTTCTTTGCATTGTAACCCAGGCCATAATCTCACCAGTGACAAACACAGAATTAACACAACCTCGGCCAAAATGAGAATCCGTGTTTATGCTTCAAGGAATCACATTAGCCCTTTTTGGCTCCTGCACTGAAGTAGGAGCTCATATTTGGCTGATTATCTGCCATGAGTCTTTCTCAGAGTTACTGCTTTATATAAGCCCTATAAAGAATCAATCCACTCTATATGTTAATTTGTGGGATGAAGTCAGCCCCTGATGGATGACTGATCTGCCTTATTTGCTCTTAGATGTATGTAGAATTTTGACCTCATTGAAATATACACTATTTGTCTGAACACAGTTTACCAAATGATCCATATATCACCATACTGACAACCCCATCCTTCTTTTTTAGTCTCCCCTAAGCTTAGTGACATCTATGAAATTTGATAGTTATATTTTATTCCTGGCAATTAACTGGGGAAAATGTTTGACAGTGTAGGGCAAAAATTGATCTTTTCAGAAGTCCATTATAAGTAATTATTTGGGACTGGATTGCTGGAGCCTACATTATCTTATAGAAGAACAGTTGCAGAGAGGATTTCCCATTTCTTGATCTACAGTGAAAGACAGCTCCAAATCTATTTTCTGCTGAGAAGACGACCGTTTTCCTTTCAAAACCAGATAGACGAAAGCTGGTTAAATAAGAACTTCAAATGCACAAAGACGTCATCCTCCAGCAAGAAGACATAATGACACAGCAGCGTGGGCTAAAGACAGCACCCCACTCAATGAACGGTGGGACTGAGCTGTCTCTACCTGGCAGATGCTTTCAAGGGATATCTATCAGCCTTACCTCTCTGCCTGGTCTGATCTTGATGTCTTTTTCTGCTCCCTTTTCTCCAGCGCTATCAGTTCTGCTCCCCAATGGTTGGGACACTGGAGTAAAAGAGACTTGGATCAGTAAAAGATCAAATCTTTACGGTTATTCCTTTTCTTTTCTGTGTCCAAACCACAGAGTCCTGTACTGGCCCATGTGTCATGGAAAATAAAACGGGAATGATAAACAAGCATACTTTTTGTGCTGGAGAGCCTCTGTCCAGTCTGGACTCCCAACACCAAACTGGAGCCACACCAACTGCTGACCAGAGAGCTGATGGCATTTCAGATGTGTGTCTGCTGTCAGCTGGCTGAGACATGTCCTGATCTCCATTAGCTTTCCAAAATCACTCTCTGCTGGCAAGAAAGGAGTCTCAGACAGAAACCCCCACACTATCAACAACTGCAGCTAGATGAGACAAATCCCACCTTAGGTGATCCTAAGCCAGATATCTAGTCTTCCTGTAAAATCAAACTGAAGCCTACAAGGGAGGAGGAACACACCAAGGTCAGGAAGCAGCAGAAAATTATTCCACTTCTCCTGATTTTCCGTTAATTGTTATATCCTTTGGATGGCAGCAGAAAATTATTCCACTTCTCCTGATCTTCCGTTAATTGTTATATCCTTTGGGTAGCTTGGGACTACAATACCAAAATCTCTTAATAGCTTTTATTTATTGCAGTAGCTAGCTATGAATCAGTGCCCTTATTGTTCTGGGTGCTACATAAGTATATATAAATGAGTTCATATGATCAGCTAATAAAAAGATAGATCCTGCCATGAAAAAATGAGTGTCTTCTAAGACCTACTTTAATTATAGGTATAATTATTACAGTTGGGCATTCTTTAAGGCAAAATGCATACTGCAGAGAGACTCTAGGAAAGCACTCAGACTGTTTTATTAGCCACTTGTTCTGTTTTTCTCCTGCTTTTCAGGCATTATCTGTATGGATATAAGTACTTCTCTAGAGGTATCACCATATCCACATGAAAAGTAGTACTACTTCATCTCTGTATAGTGACAATACCATTTTCAGTGTAGCAAACCTCAAGTAATCCTGTTGCTATGGGTTTTTGAAAACCCATCAAGCTGGTATGAAATGCATCCCTTTACATTAGGAAAGACACAGCAAAGTTCATTCACAGTGTACAGAGTCTGCACATCAAAGTTCATTTAGATAGAGTCAGGATGTTAATTTAAAGCAGAAAAAACATTCTTAATTAACACACTTTGTGAATGCTATTGTTCCATAGTAAACAAGTCATATGACAAATGAGTCTTTGAAATGGATTTAAGGTCTCTTGAAACAAGGCTGTCTTGTTCTAGAATATACATATTCAGAGGAGAAAATGATGAAGATAAACCAATTTAGATTTGCTCCCTAGAGAGAGAAGCTGTTTCAAAGGGAGGAGTAGTTAGATTTTTTAAACTGCCCCTCTTGATGGACCCCATGATGTCGAGGAATGCTTCAGACCCATTGCGCTCAGTTTCAAAGTCCTCTCCGAACTTTTTTGTCTTTTGGAGTATTTTTTTCCCTCATCAAACTGGAAATAATTGTCTGTGATATCCAAATTAGTCTGTGCAATCTTTATCAAGAACATTTGTAATTTAAATTGGATCTGCAAAAGGAGGAGGATAAAAAAAAATATGTTCATTTCATGCTCATTATGTATCTCAGCGAGACTGATGACATTTTAATATTAACATTGTTATGGGTTCCATATAAAAAAATTAAATCTACTTAATATTCCAGACTCTGCTGATTGGAACCTAGTTATTCTTGACAATGGAAAATCAATTGGTATTCTAATTAGAAACAATAGCAGAGAAATAAACAAAACAATAAAAAATAAATGTATTCCATATATTAGATGGAAGCCTGTGTTCACTCCTTCTGAAGCACCTCCTCTCCTTTTTCATTTTTTTCCCAATTGCCTAGTTTGGACTTTGGCCTTGAGCTGGAAGAACAAAGGTGCTTCAAAAAATCAAGGAAGCACAAGCACAGAAGAGTGCCATTAAAGACCATATATTGAAAACTTCAGGAAGGGAGTGCAGCTGGAAATAAAAGATGATGTCTGTCTTGCAGACAACCACATTGACTCTGTTGATGAAAATGGTTTTCATGAGAAAGTCCTAAAGCTATTCTTGTTTGCTTTTTTTGCAAAGGAAAAGTCAAACAGAATTCCCTTTTCTCAACTTCAGTTAAAAATAGGTTTTCAAAGTAATTTTTTTTCTTTCTCCCCTTTATTTTCTGTTTGCATCCTTTTAGCTAGGAACAAAATGAAGGAAAAAAAAAGGAGAAAAAAGAAAGGAAAATAGAGCAGAAGGAAGAAAAAACCCTATATATTTTAATTCCGGATTTTTTAAAGGAGAAATAGTTCATATTGATAAAAAGAGAACTCTTATTAAATGATACACTCAAAGAAAAGTTTCTGTTCTAACCCACAACCTTTCCAGAATCTTCCCTCTCTGAGCTGTGCGTCTCCTAGGAGTAACCCCCTTTTTAGGCATCCTTATTATATTTTTCCTTAAAATGAAAGGTGTGAGTAAACATGACTCAATCCCCATTTGCTGACCACAGTGCCGTCTCCTATTGACTGCAGACAACTTTGGATCTGGCCAGCTGCGGATGGGAATTGCAATGCTTCAGATCTAAAGCAATGTAAGTGAAGCATTTAAGTAGCATCAGGACTTTGACATGAACATGAAGCCTTTTATCCAGACCAAGAAGATAATGAATAATGTTTATTCTGGCTGCTTTGTTCACCCATCTATAAAAGCCTTTCCTCCAGAAGGATCTGCCTCTACCATTCCAGACCAGTACAAAAAGTGTATTAATACATGCTGAGCTTAGAAGAAAACATCATTCACTGACTATAGTTGTCTTCTTCTTGGTGGTGCAAAGAGAAGGGACAAGCAGACGCAGACATAATTGTAAAAAAGGAAAATTCTGGTTTGATATTAAGTGGGGAAAAAAAAACATAAGGGTGGTCAAACATTGAAGAAGGTGTCCAGGGACGTCATGAGATCTCCATACTTGTAGAATAGTTAAGTCTTGATTGGACTCCTGAGCAAATTGATCTGACATTGAAGCTGAAACTACCTTCAAGATCAGCCATGCCCTGAGCAGGTTGTTGAAGCAGACCTCTAGAGCTCCCTTCCAGCCTCAGATAACCTGTTATTCTGTGATCATTCTCATTTCATCTGTTCTCCAGCCCGTTATAGGTCAAAGAGCTCCATGCCAGAACATTGCATTGTCCCTTCTGGACTTCACTGTGACAGTGAGGAAGTGAATAAAACAAAGAGGATGAAAAGGATCAGAGACACAGAGAGCAAAACCTGCTCTGGAATGTCACAACTGCAGTGTAAACTCTGTCTGAGTTTCTCAGTGTAGCTCCCAGAGCAATTTAAGATGCTGTAAACAAGTATTACCACTAAGAAAGAGAGATCTTCCACTTTGCTGCTCTTACCCATTATTTTCCTAGGAGATCAAGACTAATACAATTAGTGGAAAAAGTAGGGAGGCGAAGGAAGAATGAAAGAAAAATAGAACTGTCAGAGAAGCCTCAGGATGGAAAAAGGTTATTAGCTAATTCACCCAAAGGTCAGTCCTAGGACTGAATTTACTTATTTTTTTCATTAATCATGATGATGCAAAAAGCAGGAGAGTCTTCACTTCAATACACAAATTTAGAAGGTGTTTTCCCTAGCAAGAAGGATCAAGCTATCACAAAGAGAGAAACAAATGGCCTTGAGAATAAAAGTATTCAAAATTTAACAACATGAGCTGCAAGGACCAGTAGCAAAACATGTGCTGTAAGGAGGAAGTTAGTCGGTTGGAATGATGGAGAAGAAAGTTCTGAGGATGTTAATCAAACTCAGTGGAGTGAGATCTCTCTCATTTAACATTCACTGTCTGCAACAGAGATGATCACAGGCTAATCACCCCAAAATCCCTTTTTAGTCAGTAAAGATTGACTTCCTGTATTGACAGAGTCAATAACATGAATCACCTAACCAAATGCTGGTGTCTTCTTCTAGTTGAGAAGAATAAATAGCACCTTAAACAGCACTGGTTTTATTGACTCACCTTCTGTTGAGTCAAGGGAGTCTAGAGTAACTTGCGCCAAGATAGATGCCTCCACTCTAGTTACTCACGGTTAACCATCCTAATGTGACAAATGCAGCCCTGGGAAGCAGTCATTGATATTTTGGAAAGAGATAAAGAATGAATTAGATTATTCAAGGCTAGAGTACAACTTTATATGGAACATCATGTGCAGCTCCAATCACCTGTGTTCACAAAGAACAAATTCCACCATGACCTCGTGCAACAAAGACTACGAGGGTTTTCAGGGGAAGGAGAACCTCTCTGACCTAATGAGATGACTATATGAACTAAGTCCATGCAGCTGAACAAAGCAATGGCTGGACATGAATTGACTGCTGTCTATAAATACACTTGGGAGGGAAATGCCAAGGAATGAGAGCTATTTGAACTAAAGGACATTACTGGTAAAAGAACAAATAGATCTAAATTAGCTATGCATAAATGCAGGAGAGAAATTAGAAGGAGCTTGCAGCTGATTAGAACAGCCTTCCATTTGGAGAAACAGGGGCAAACACTATTTATGTTAAAGAGGAAGCTCATTTATTTAAAAAGGGATTTGGAAGCGTGGTGGCCATTGCCAGCAGGGCACCAGATGCAGTGCACCAGGAGACAAATGTTATTTTTAGGTTCTCATATGCCTTCTTGGGACATCTTTTGTGTATAAAGACCATCCACCTCTAATGCAGATGAACATGCTCCAGAGGTCAAACTAGCAATTCTTCCTGGCTTTACTGTGAAGTGCAGCAAAATTCAAATACAGGCAAAATGTAGCTCCAGATTGAATTTAGCTGCTGCCTCAGAGCTAAAATATGTAATGTGCTGGGGGAAGTATAATGTCATCCTGTAACACCTGCAATTGGTCAGGCCTCCAATTTTGTGTTCATAAAAAAAACCACAATTGTGATTCCATCACCAAAATCTGCAATACTGCGGTGTCAGACCTACCACTGGTTTTGAAAAATCCCTCCAGAAAATCCCCTTTTGCTGGTAGGACCTTACTTTTCTGGAAGAACAAATTGCAATTTTTTTTTTTTCCCCAGTTACTGTCCACAAGCTCATCAGACAACACCCTGAGGAGGCAGTAGGGACATGTCACTCTTCTGAGACATTACCTAAATATTCCAAAACAATCCCTTCTGCTTCTCACACCTCTGTTTAACAGTGGTTTCTTAAGCTTTCTGCAGCCCAATCTAGTGAAGGGAAAAATTAACTAAATAAATATGGACAGATTTAACCAGCTTGCTCATCTGACTTCATTATTTATGCTGAATTGTCTCTAAGTTCTTTGCCCAGCCTTCAGTTTGGCTGCCACTCAACCAAGGTGCCAGAAGAGTTGAAAGCCATGATGTCTTTTGAGCTGATAGAAGGATAAATCTCCTCTGACACAATCACTGCCTCTTGCTAATTGTTTCTGGCTCATCCTGACCAGCAATTAGTTTTAATAGCCCAGCTAAGTTAGCTCTGATGATGTGATATCAATATCAATCACATTAATGACCCATCTGTTAGGAAGCCAAGGCAAACTATTACCAAGACCAACTTCAGCCGGTAAGAAGTCTGTGTGGCCATCAACATGCGGCTGTACTGTTATTTGTAAGTTAGAAAGCAGTTGATTCATGTCTGAGTGATGTTTTTAACCAAGCAGAAGTTTACACCCATCCTGTCCAAATGTAGGCTCTTACCACCAGCATTTACTCTATAATAATGAGAAACGGGGACCTCCAGATGGCAAGTCAGGCCACCGATGAGCTGAATTGTCCCTGGAAGGCACTTATCATTCATTGATGGAAGCTGAATAGCCCCATAATGTAGGTACTTCATTTCAGTGCTTAAAACCAAGTGGGTTGAATCTGGGCCTCTGTGCATTGGGAGCATGAGAAGAGCTAAATTCAGCAACATCACACTGTTATAAAAGTCTGTTTGTTTTAAATATTTTTCTGGCCCCTATCACTGGAATGACACATTACCTTCTATTTATTAGAATATTTATCCTCGTGCCCCCACTCAGAGTAATGCAAGTGTTATTATTAGACTGGGTTGAAGCATCAAAATTCGGTTTTGTGGGAAATGTCAATGTTGTAAAAACAGGTTTTGTAAAAATTAAAACAGAAACAGATATTAAAATACAATTCTACAAAACAGTGTTTCTGAGAAGACCGTCTTTTTGAAAAATTTCTCAGAATTCTGAGTCTTCCATTTTAAGTTCTGCTTATTGTTGGTATATGATGTGCGTCTTATTTAATGGTAGCAATATTTAGTGTGCTGTCTAGATTTTTAATGAGATTATTCATACCCAAGTCTCTAAACTTTTAAAGAGCTTGCACAATTATCCTGTTTTACAGACAGGGAAAATGAGGCACAGATATATAATTTGGGAACTAAGAGCTTAGTGATAAATCCTCAGCAAATTCTCCTCTCCTCCTCTAAATCATCTAACGCCTCTTTTTGGTTTAAATCTGTAACCTCCTCTTCCTCCTAGGCCACCTTTTCCCCCAGCTAATGGGATGATAGTCCCTCTCTCCATTAATGGATGTGACAAAAATCACTGTGGAAATCACTGCAGCAGGTTTGATTGGCATCAGAAGCTTAAATAAAATGCGTCTGGGCATTAAAACAGTCTGCTAGGATGGCCAGAAGTACGACAGATGAGCTTAAAAAGTATTTAATCACCCTGTAAGGGGCTCCAGGTTTGTGGCATGACGCAGATTGTAAATACAGGTATGTAGAGGAAACTTTATCACAAGGTGTTTTCATAGAATCATAGAATCATAGA
>NW_009186938.1:5059-9973 GCF_000690835.1 Fulmarus glacialis | reverse complement strand
TATATATTTTTTTAACCCACTATGCTTTGAGTGCTACCTCTCACTGCTAGGAAAGACTGATGATTTCTTCAGAAGTCCTGGAGTGGATCCAAAGACCTCAATTCCTGAGACAGGGTCGGGCCATAAAAGCAGGAGTGTGTCAAGCAGGGCAAGGGCAATTCCAGCTGTGGAGCTGGTGATTCCCTGCTCCTGTCCCCGGACTAATGACCACCTTTTCCTTGTCACGTCTTGATCTTTCGCTGCCACAGAGCGCAAACAACAAGCAACTCTCAAGCAAGAAAGTAATCCTTTGCCAGAAGAAGTCACCTCGAAATATCTATGCTCTGATCAACTAATGTTCTGACCAAGGGAGATCTCACTCAATCCCTGACTTTTCCTTTCCTCCAGGAACAAGATATCAGGCAAGGACAACATCATCAGCCCTAAACTGCTAGGAAGGGCTGGGCTGCATGCAGTGCCCCAAGGTCTCCTTAGGTCAATGGGTAAAGGCCAGTATTCTCCGTAGGAAACTGCTTAAACTCAGTACTGATCAAAGCTGTGGCTGGCTAGACTCTAGGACCAAGAAATACTTCTGAACAAGATAATGTGCTGTGACAGCTTCTCCCTCCAAGAGATTCCAGGGAAGAGACCTCTCACCACAGTATCACATCTTGCAGTTACGTACATATGCATCATGCAGAGGGCATCTAAGAAGTTTGTATGAGCAGTATGCTACATGATCAGCAAGTCAGAAGAATTTGTCCCAAATCTTTTCACAAACCTATATGTAGCCGCTGGACAGGTTTACCCAATGTTTGATAAAGCTGGTGCCAGATGCAATATAGGTCCACTCAGACAAGATAGAGATGCTGGTATTTGGAAGAGGTTGTGCTGTGAGAAAACAAGATAAAAATCCATAAGCTGTCAACTGAAGCGATTTGCTTGACTGCTATCAGAGGTGGGAGGGTACAGATAGAGGTAACTCTGCTCTGAGACTGCTCTGCAGGCCTGAAAGACCTTTTCCATCATTGCCTGACAAAAAGGCAGCATTACTGTCAGGAGCAGATCTCACCCCTGTGACCCATCTGCAAAAACTATGTCTAAGAACAAGGAAACCAAAGGTTTCAGCTTCATAATTTCACTGGTCTTAAAAAATACGCAGGAGATTTTTAACATTAGGGGCTCGGTTTTCCTGTTTTGTCCAAGCTCTTTCTACAGTGAAGTAAAACAAGGAATGGTCAAGGAGTTGATGTAGTCCCACAGGGCAAAGCAAAGGGGTGGGAAACGGGGTCTTGCTCTGTGCTGGGGAGGGGTTATACAACTGTAAAGAAAAAGCACTTTGACTTTGGTAACTGTTGTGCAGAGTGAGTGATTTATCACATTTCAAATTTTCATTTGGATTTGAGACAAACAGATTTTGGCATATTAGTTTCTCCCGTGGGTATATCCCAGACATTCTCAATCCTTGGTGGGAAAGACTATCCTGGAAAGAATTAGGCAGGTTGCGGGGTGAGTCACTGCCCTTGTTCCTTCAGCTGATGGGATGTGTTCAGTCCCCAGGGAAATTATGGAGAAATGCAACCTCCCTATTAATGAGTCCAACAGAAGAGGCACCCCAGCCAGCTGTGAAAGACGGATACAGACATAACAGCATTAGGCTTTGCCATTTCCCTTGGACTCATTCAGTTTGTGACCATGCGCTGTGGGCAGCTCCGGTCACTGCAGTGACTGGTGGACCATGTCTGGAGCAAGACCAACACAGCAACAGAAGGTGGGGATACCATACCTGTGCCCGAACAAAGACAAACTCCTGATGGTACAACAACACACGGAAAAAGGAAGAATTAACCATGTAAGGCATTTGTACAGAAATGACTGGGTCCTTCCCCATAGCCTTCACCATGTCACTGGTCTGTAAAACTAAAATGCTAGTTGCAGAAACTGAGTTCAATCAGCACTCATGCTGAGGAGAACCAGCAAGCAGTATGATGGCTGCTTGCACTTCCCTTGGCTTCAGGCCACAGGAAGTCTCTAAAGTAAATGAAAGCAAAGTTGGAAGACCATGAATGCCCCTGCTCCAAATGCGTCATGTACAGGTTGCTTGACACAGAGACGACGAGAGGAAACAGAGAGCAGAGTGCCACACGGTCGGCAATTGCTGTCTGCTAAGCATTTTGCAAGTGGTGGCCACCATGACTGGAGCTTCTGTGAAGACGCTTGGAAGAAAGTGAGATACGGCCAAGGGAGAGCAGGGAGAAGACTGAGCAGCAAGTGAAGGAGGCAGAGGAAGTCAAAGTATGTTCAAAGAGTAAAGAGCCCCTCAGCAGTGGTGGGAGTGTGGGAGGAGAGGGTTGGGTAGAGGAAAAACATCTGCTGGTGAGTAGGGAGGAAGCAGATGCATGTAAGGGGATGGAGTGATGGGCAGTAGGAGAGTGGGGAAAGCACTGTGTCTAAAGGGCCCTGCAAGGATCACACCAGAGGTAGAAATCTTTCCTTTAGGGGTTGCAAATCACAATTACATTGGCTGGATTAGGGGGGCATACCACTGTAAATGGAAGTGGTTTATTCAAAGAGCAAACCTCTCTGCTAAGAGGTTATCTAGAGAAGTATGGAGACATTAATTTAGGAGGCAATTTTTAACCTTGGCAGCAGCCTTACCCAGTCTCCTCAACAAGGCAGATGAAAACTGATGGATACAGGGTTCTGCAATGCTAAGGATTATTTCTTGTTTAGTTAATGTTACTGATTTATACAATGATAACAAGAGCCCAAGGAAAGCACTGCTCTGCCATTCTATCTTTATAGGTCAGAAGTTTAAGGTTTTAGTATTGCCATCATATTTTTTTAAACATTGAAATACCCAGGCTGGACACCATATATCTCCCCCAGTAGCTGGCCTTCTGCAGCAACAGCTTCATTTGTATTCTGTCTTTTACTTGAGCAAAAAAACCCACTCTGCATTGCCACAACTAAGTACTTCCCCACTGCGATACAGAGATTGTCAAACAGTCATACTAAATTCAACATGTCCCTGCTAACATATTTTATTCATACTGATGGTCTGCTTCACAGTGTGTTCCCAAAGACTTGCTTTAAAATTTAAGCTCCAGACTTCCAACAAAATATATACAGCAAAATAAAGTGAGTGTCTTTTTCTATGTAGCTGTACAATAGAGTTGCCTCTCCTTCAAGGCTGATCTATCACAGATTTCAGGCTTGTTTTTCTTCCCCACGCAGGGCTTGAGTGTCTTCCTGTACAAAGGAGAAATTTGTGACTTCTTAAAGAGTTATTGTCTATAAAGTCCTGCTCCTTTTCCAGTTAAAAATGAATTTCGGGCTGTGGAGAAGTTTTGGACTGGATGATCCCACAAAGTGAGGCTTTCTCCAAAATCATGCTCATGAGTGGACCCCACGAGGACACACAAAGTCCCTGACACCAAACCAACCCTTGGGGCACTGTACTTCTGTCTTGAGGAGCAGGAGTGGCCATATCTGTTGGGGATTAAAGTCTCACTGGCCCCTCTTGGTTGGATCTTCGCACAGTAGCCTTTTCCTCACACTCTGATTTTGTTTGTGAAAGGAAATCCAGCTACACCCATGAAGTAACTTCAAGTAAGGTGTTGCAGGGAATCTGACAGCTGTGTGGGCCAGAGCCATTTTTCGTAGGATTCTCCTTTGCAGTCAGCAAGTCCAAGGTTTCACCCATGGGTCTGGGCAGAACTTACAGGAGCATCCTCCAGGTACAATAAAGGCTGTGCAACACTGGGCACTCTGACATACATTGGATACTCCTGGGGATAGGAAGTATCTGGGCTAAATTAGACTCTTTCCACAGCCCACAGGGAAAGACAGGATCTCCAGGAGATGGCTCACAGCCTCTCAGACATATCTCAGGATAGGAGGAGTCACCATCCGGAGCTTCCTCCATCATGTCAGAGAGATGCAGGTAGAGTTCACAGTGGGCATCGCTACTTCTCTGATAGACTGAACGAGGCAGATCTATCCTTTCTTTTGTGGACAGAGCGAAACACCTGGGGAGAAATGGGAAAAAAGAAACGTCAGCTGCTGGCGATGATCTGCGTCAGGAGCAATAGGCCAGTAAAGATGCCTCCCCTTACCCTGCATAAGACATTTCCTACAACACTTGAGTTTCCTCTCACTGACCCTTACTGCAACCACTTTTTGAATTTTTACTGGCGTCAGTATGAGTCCACCCTTAGTGCCACATACACGCCCTACGGTCATGAGGTTGAGCATTGGTCCATGAGTGACAGTGCAGTCCAGGGATGGCAAGACTGGGCTGCTCCACGGGGGAGGGCGAGCTGGGAGCCAAACAAGGTGATCAGGGCAGGTCCAGTGGCAATAACCATGACCAGCCACAGTCCAGTGATGTCCAGGCTAGGCCAAAGTAACAAGGAAGGTCTGAGGTCAAGCTGGGAACTCGAGTCACTGTGGTCCAAGGCTAGACGCAACACACACTCGAGATGGGCTCAGGCAAGAGCTAAGGCCAAGGGACCGAGCTTCAACGCCACCCCTGGGCCAGGGGGTGATGGAAGGTCCAGAGGAGGCTGGTTGGGGCAATGACAGCTTGCTGCTAACAGCCATTACTAGGAGAAACCTAGGAATAATGTTTCCCCTTGGCTGGTTAAGCACTTCTAACACTTAGCCAGTAACAGGACTTATACTCAGACATCCAGCTTTTTAATTGCCACCGTACTTTATTCTAAGATCTCTTCACTCCCACTCTTCGATGTTGCGTGACTATTAATAGCCTCTCCCGCAAGAGGCTGGAAGCAGAGGGAGAGCTAAGAAAATGAATTATATTGCGAAATGCTACAATCAGTGCCCTGCAAAGGCGTAGAGAAGAGATGCTCACTGCCAGCTTCTCCTTTTCCCACCAGAGCTTCCCAGGCGGCACCAGCTCCCCGGCTCGGG
>NW_009186938.1:4777-5019 GCF_000690835.1 Fulmarus glacialis | reverse complement strand
CAGGAAAAGCTGAAACAGCAGAGGGCTTCTTGTCACTGTCTCTGGACAAGCCCAGGAGAGGCAGAAATGGTTTGTTTAATGCTGTCTCTCATTATTCCTGGCGCTCATTAAGTGTCCTAGTTTTGTAACTAACTCCTGCTGAGCTCAACATTTGATACACATTTATGGGTGGCCTATTGGCTGTAATAACAGCAGTGCTGACACAGAGTCAAGGCCTTTTCTGCTCCTCACCCCACCCCACC
>NW_009186938.1:2517-4418 GCF_000690835.1 Fulmarus glacialis | reverse complement strand
GAGCGAGCGGCTGGGTGGGGCTTAGTTGCCAGCTGGGGTTAAACCACAACACCATGTTAACTCCTTCCTTTGCGTGCCAGGTTTCCTTTAAACAACTGGAAGATAAAGACACTGGGGACTTCAGTTCTTAATGCAGAACTAATTACATTTATCTGGACAATTTATTAGCATAGCTATATGCTGCAATTAGACACACTTGTCCTGAGACTAGATAAACAATGCTGTGTCCTAATACCTTCTACACTGCTCCCCTTCTGTATCTACCATGCTTTTTACCAAGGATGTATCCATGCAGATGGATGCCTGATACCGATTCCCCTCAGAAGAAGGTCGGCAGCACACACATCAGTATTCATTCACTTGTATGGAATGGGAACAGGAGCCAAAAGACCCTTCTTGCCCATTACAGGTGGGAATTAGAAGTAAGAGACCTCTGTTCAAGAACCTTTTTGTGGTATGAGTGATCTTGTCAGCTTCGACCCTGTTTTCCAGCTTGCTTTCTTTGCAAAAGGTCAGCGAGAATTCAAAACAGAGCCCAGCAACATGTTGACCCAACCTGACAACTGATGCAAACAGGGCAACCGCAAGCACCCAGCAGAAGTTTGACAGACACAAGTATTTTTTGAGATGACAGCACATTTAACCTGTCTCTTCTGAAAGCGTCATGCACGATCACCTCGGAGACAAGTAGACAGGTCTGTGATTTAGGTTAATTTTCCTTTCATTCACTTGAAGCACAGAGTCACTTAGCCTGGCCACTCTGAAAAGATGTGACTTTGTGTCTACAAACAAATTCAGTCTGTGTATATTTTGGAGCGTGACTGAAAAGTCACCAACAAAATCACACAGGTCCAAAAGGAAGGTCAGTATCTTGGGTTATTTTAAACTCAAGCTGAAAGTTATTTGCAGCTTCAACCAGAGTCTGACATAGAAGCGTGCCTGATTTCAGACATGATTAGGAGGAGAACACTCTCAGAAATTAAGCTGTGTGTAGGACAGTATTCAAGATGGCCTTGTACTGGGTCTGGCTGGGATGGAGTTAAGTTTCTTCACAGCAGCCCGTATGGTGCTGTGCCTTGCATCTGTGGCTAAAATAGCGTTGGTAGCACACCAGTGTTTTGGCTATTGCTGAGCAGTGCTTGCACAGCATCAAGGCTTTCTCTCCAACACCCCACCACCACCACCAACCTCAAAGGTCAGTAGGCTGGAGGTGGGCAAGACGTCGGGAGGGGACATAGCTGGGACAGCTGACCCAAACAACCAAAGGGATATCCCATACCATATGACGTCATGCTCAGCAATAAAAGCTGAGGGAAGGGAGAATGATGGGGGGACATTCGTGGTTATGTCATTTGTCTTCCCAAGAAACCACTACATGTACTGAGGTCCTGCATCCCAGGACGTGGCTGGACGTCTGCCTGCCGACAGGAAGTAGTGAATGAATTCCTCTTTTTGCTTTGCTTCTGTGCACAGCTTTTGCTTTTCTTAATAATTGTATTTATCTCAACCCATGAGCTTTTCCGTCTCATTTTCTCCCGCAGTCCTGTTGAGAAGGGAGAGTGAGAGAGCAGCTGGGTGGGCGTCTGGCAGCCAGTCAAGGTCAACCCACCACAGGGTCCTGGACAAAGATTAATTTTCTTGACTGGTTCTCTCCCTTTTGGTTACTGCTGATCACAAAGAAAACTGATGACATAAACTTCAAAGACATTTTCATATGAGAATTGTCAATTTGATTCAACACTGCCAACCTCAAACACTCAATAGTCAACAGTCCTGATTAAAAAGGAAAAAAACACTTGGGGTCTTACCTTTGAAGTCTCGGCATTTGAGCCCACAGGATATGGTATTACGACCACCATATTCTAGCTCAAGCCTGTATTGCCCTACTGAGAGTGGCCCCA
>NW_009186938.1:2263-2497 GCF_000690835.1 Fulmarus glacialis | reverse complement strand
CTGCTTGTCTTAGGTCAAGACTAGCAGTCAGGAGGAGAGTCAAATGAGCATTATGATCTGGCTGGCAAAAACAGGGACAAGAAGAGCATTCATTCATTCTTGCAAAATCTTTTGTTTCAAAGGTGGTTTGCAGTAGCAGCCAGGCTGTGTTCAGAGTCTGCCATAGGGTGGCCCCGAAGGAGCAGATGAGACAGGAGATCTGCACAGGAGTCCAGTTTGTCACCGCAGCATTTC
>NW_009186938.1:0-2238 GCF_000690835.1 Fulmarus glacialis | reverse complement strand
CAGGAAAAAACCCAATCGCTGATTTCAGTCAAGTGCTTTGACTGCAGTATTTTTGTCTTTGTCCTGCATTGTTTTATGCAAGGTTTAGACACTTACTATTGGTGTCTTGGGCTTTTGCTGAAGGATAGCATTTTAAAGTTAGAGACATGGCTGTTATGAAATGAAGAAAATGCACAAAATCACCTCTGGAGGAGTGAAAACAACAAATTGCAATGCACAGGCTTGAGTGTCAGAGAACATGCTTCTCTGGAAGGGATTTAGTTTTTTTCTTACCCCATAAAACAAGTGACATCTCTCAGAAAAGACTCCCTGTGGGGAACTTGATCCTTTGAGAGGGAGGATGAGTTAGTGATGAGAGATGAAATGCAAAGGTGTTTTCAGCATAGTGGCTGCTTGCTCAATTTTCTAATACAGTACATTACGTTGTTAATGGAAATGTAGCTTTGCACCTTCTGTTTTTCTCCCAGTAGAATTAATTTCAGCACTGTCTGCATGCCAAGCATGCACACTCACAGCTGTGAGCTCCGGGGAGCGGGAGAAGGCACAGCTTGGACCTGCACAGATAACATCGCAAAGAGTCTGCAACAGGGCTAGGAGCTGAACCTGCTACCTTTGCCAAGTGACTTCACCACAAGACCATCTTTGCTCCTGCCCATGGGAAGTATCCCACACCATTACAGACAGACCTCAGAAGCCAGCAGGTTGGGGGAAGAGCATCTGGCTGTTTCGAAGTCCTTTGGGAGATCCGCAGAGATAGGAGTTTTCTGTTCCACTCCATGATGCAGCAAAGAGGGGAAAACTACCCACCATTTCCCACAGAGCAGCTATGCCTTCCCAGTATGCTAATCCAACCTGCACCCCCGTTCCTGCCAGGAATCTCTCCTTTTCAAGGCTGCATGTATCATTTATTAAGAAATAAGAGAGAGCAGGGAGGAACAGCTTTTAAAGAAGCAGGCTGTGCACGGGCAGAGAAAGACAGTGCTAAGTGTTTGGGAACCCTCAGAGATGAAAGTACCAGAGGAGTGCCACATGGCAGTGCTGCTGGCATATGTACCGTGCTGCTAACGTAGCTCTCCACACGCCGCTTATGGAGAGAGACAATCGTGGAGCTGGAGACACAGAGCTCAATAAATCCGATGGTCACAAAATGGGAAAGTAAAGACAGTAAATTGTTCCATGCAACAGGAGCCACCATCCCAAGCTGAAAGCCCTGGGAAACAAAGCAGCAGGGCAGGTAAGAAGGACTTCTTTGGGAGCTGACTGCGAATGAAGCCACTGAAGTTTTCAGTTGGATTTGCAGCTGCATGTTTGTGAAGAAAATGAGGGGGAAAAGCTGGAGAAACACCATGAAAGAGTTTCTGAGAGGGCTGCAGGCTTGTACTCGAGAGAGGGAAAAGTACCTCCTGCTGTGCTGGTGTGCTCAAGGTACACAAACTGCAGGAATATCCAACTTGTATTTCATCCTGCTGGAAGCAAGTCGCAAAGCCCCAACTCCTAATTAGCTGCTCAGACCAAGAGGAGATCACCTATTTTCCAAGTGGTTAGGTAAAAGAAGAGTGAAATCCTAAGATGTGAGGCAGCGCTTCTGCTCTATTATTGCAGTGCCAAAGCACAGCATCTTAAATAAAGTCAGCAATATTATTTTGTATGTGCTTAGGAGCAAACTGTAATCCGTCATCCAACATGACCTGTGACTGTAGAGTTAGCCCTATGTAAATGAGGCTGTAACTGTATATACACAGCCATTAACTTACTTGGTTCCAATCAGCATAACTGCTGTCATTGCTTTGTATACCGGAAGAAGGAAAACCAGTAGAATACTTGTCTACTGGCAAGTTTGTTTCCAGGAAGACAATTTGCATGTATTTTTTACATCTCTGGAGAACAAAGCTCTTGATACCGACAGGACAGAAACTTCCTGAAGTCAAAACTTTCAGGCCAGAGCTCGCTTTCTTCACCTGATGTTAATCAGCAGAGGGTGATTTGTGAACCTGTCAATAACATTTATCGGGGTGGTCAGTCACCACACGATAATCCTGAAGGTTACCTGGTGGCTTATCCCACCAGCCCTGCCTCAGTTAAAGAATCAAGGAGACGATTTGAAGCTGAAGATCAGTGACGGCGGGATTTTGCTACTTCCAGCCCGCCTGCGATACATCACGTGTGTAATATTGAATGTTTTGTTTAAATGTGCGTAGCCCGGGCCTGCGAAAGAGAGCGCAGCGACGGCCGCCCCGG
>NW_009186937.1:4684-6208 GCF_000690835.1 Fulmarus glacialis | reverse complement strand
AGACGCGGCGCCCGAATATAGGCAGCGAGGGACGCCTGGTCACAATCCATCGCTCGGGGACATCACAATCCATCGCTCGGGGACGTCACAATCCATCGCTGGGTGACATCACAGTCCATCACTTGGAAATGTCTCAGTCCATCCCTTGGTGACAACAGAACCCGTCATTCGGGGACTCGGTGACATCAGAATCCGTCGATTGGTGATGTCACTGTCCATCGCTTGGGGACATCATAGTGGGCCATCCTCACCCACAGCGCTCGCCCCGGCAGCGCTGCGGCCCCAGCGAGGTTACTGGGTGAGGTTACCGCAGCGCCAGTGCCCACTCCATCCTCTCATCTCTTGTGCTCGGCATCGGTGTTTCATGCCCGTCACCGAGGCCTCGGCCGTGTCTTCCCAGGGCCCTGTCAGGCCACTCGGGCTGGGGCAGACGTCTCCAGGCCCACGTGGCAAGAGGGCCTCCTGCCTCCGGGGGAGGCTGCAGGACAAGTGCCACAGGAGCTCTGCCCACACCCCAGAACTGCTGGCCAGCCCTCTGGGCTGCCCTGCTGCCTCCCACGGGGGGTCACAGGCAGCACTTGGCTCACTCTGGCAGGTTTTCTCCTATCTTTCTCCCCGAGCCAGAGTGATCCCCTGTGCTCAGCATCAACCAGGCCTCATCTGGGCACTACGTCCCACTTGGGGCCCCTCATTCAGCAGTGGGCCCACGTTTTCTCTAGTCTTCTCTTTGCCACTTAGGAATTCAGGGAAGCCCTTCTTGCCTTTGGCGTCACTCACCAGATTTCAGTTCCAGGTGGGCTTGCAAGGCTCTCTGGCAAGACTCCTCCTCCTGCAGCCCAGCACACTACTTGCCACCTTTGCCACAAGGGCACGGTGCTGGCTGATGTTCGGCTTGCTCTCTACCATTCCCCCAGGTCCTTTTCTGCAGAGCTGTGATGGGTCAGCCTCAGAAACACTCTGTGGGGGCCTTGCAGGCTGAAAGGAGTCAATGCCCCCAGCACTTCAGGAGTCCTTGCAGGATGCAGGGCAGGAGTGCTTGGATGTGCCCAAACTTTCCAGGGGGCTGATGTTTAGGGTCCTGAGGAAATGTGCAATGCTCATCCCGGGATGTCTCGGCAGACATCCAAAGACAGTGAAAGGGGATGGGTCCAGCTGGATGGGGGAGGAAGCGGCATGGGCTCCTAGGAAACTGCAAGTTGGAAGAGATGCCAGGCGGTGCCCTGTCAGCATGGCCTGCATCCGTGACAGCTGGACAATGTGCAGGTCTTCAGGACCTGGCAGCTGGTCAAAGGCCTTGGGCAGCCCTGCCGTGGTGCTCAGGAGTGGGAGGCTGGGAGAGCAGGAGGGAGACGCCACCTGCTGCAGCACTTAGGTGAAATGAAATCGTGGTGCACTCTGAGAAGTCCTCCCCTTTGGCTTTCCTGCATGCCGAGACAGTGTTGGAAAGCATTCCCTGTGGGGGGTTGCTCTTTGGTGATAAAATACACACGCCCTGGAAAGCATCAAGGTATTTATTGGAGGTGG
>NW_009186937.1:4328-4629 GCF_000690835.1 Fulmarus glacialis | reverse complement strand
CAGCCGGGTGCTCGCCTGGACTTAGCGGTGTTGGCTCCCGAGATGGGCTCAGCAGGGTTGGCTCCCGAGAAGCGCTGGCTGCGGGAGCCTGCTGGGAGGCGGCGTTGGAGGGCCCTGGAGCTGTGCCCTGCCTCTGTGCGTGGTTGGTGGCCGCAGGCCCCCTTCTGCCAGCCGAGGGGTGGTTGTCGGCAGTGGGCTGCGGGCGCAGGTTGTAGCGCCGCTGCGGGGACCAGCTGCGGGCCCTCTCTGCGGCCCTTCTCCTGCACCGGCGGGGGGGGCAAGCGGCCCCCGACTACCGTCA
>NW_009186937.1:3318-3869 GCF_000690835.1 Fulmarus glacialis | reverse complement strand
GCAGGGAGAAAGGGCGGGATGGAGAGCAGGAGGGGAAGTCCTGATCTCCTCCACACCTCTCTATCACTTAAGCCAAGATGGGCGAGATGCCTGGGGCAGACTCTGATGAGCTGTTGGGAACCGTGGGGGAAAAGCCCCCACGTTCTCCCCAGACACCACCGGGTTAGCACAGGATACCTGCAGTAGGTAGTCAGGGAAGGTGGAGGAGCTCGCCATGAGTCTTCACCACTGCTGACCTCCAGTAGCCTCCTTGTGCCCACGGACCTGGGACAGGTGCCTATGGGACCTGTAGCACTGTGCAGCCAGGGAGAGGGGAGAGGACCGGTGGAAGGGGCTGCCTTTGCGCAGTGTCCAGACCTGCTTTTCTCCCCCATGCCAAAGCTGGTAGAAGAAGCCCAAGGTCGTGATGGAGCCTGCATGTCTTGCGTGTGCACGTGCAGGAGCACTGGATAAAAAGCAGGAGGACAGAGGCTGAGGCTTCTGAAAAGGAGCCCGGTGACATTACAGAGGTGTCAGTGGCTGGCCCCCCCGGGCACCCCGCCCGGGAAAGC
>NW_009186937.1:0-3300 GCF_000690835.1 Fulmarus glacialis | reverse complement strand
CGCCTTCTTGTGGCCTGGCAGGCGGGTTTTAAGCTCAGGCCTGTTGGGTCGTGTGAGAAGAGGCTGGTGCTCTGAGCAGAAAGGCCTGACAATGGGCAGTCCCACAGTGCTGGGGGAGCCCTAGTGAGCTTTTTGGTGCCAACAGAGTGCCCCGACTCGGCTCCTGCAAGGGCCATCGGGGAGAAGGACGTTGCCAGAGGGAAAGCTCCTGAGATGACAGAGTGGTTAAGGTTGGAAGGGATCTCTGGAGGTCATCTGGTCCAATGTGCCTGCTCAAGCAGGCTTACATACGCTGAGATATGCTCCGAGCCTTCTCTTCTCCAGGCTAAACCATGTGAGCTCTCTCCACCTTTCCTCCTATGGGAAATGTTCTGGTCCCTTTCTCATCAACAAATATACTGAATAGTATTGGTGCCATTATGGACCCCTAAGTAACACCACTTGTTATTTATCTCCATTTGGATATTGAACCATTGACTGCAACTCTTTGGATGCCGCTGTCCACCCAGTTCCTTATCCATGGAATAGTCCATTCATCTAATCCATATCTCTCCAATTTATCAGCATGGATGTTGTGTGGGACTGTATCAATGGCCTTACAGAAGCTCAGGTAGATGACATTAGTTGCTCTTGCCTTATCCACCAAGGCAGTCACTCCATCATAGAAGGCCACTAGATGAGTCAGGCATGATTTTCCATTGGTGAAGCCAGCTTGGCGGTCTCTAATCACCTCCCTGTCTTCCATATGCCTTGACATAGCTTCCAGGAGGATCTGTTCCATAATCGTGCTGGGCATAGTAAGTTCCCAGGGTCCTCCTTTTTACCCTTTTTAAAAATGGGTGCAATGTTTCCCTTTTTTCAGTCATGGGGGTCTTCATCTGACTGCCAGGACCTTTCAAATATGCTTGACAGTGGCTTGGCAACTACATCAGCCATTTCCCTCAAGATCCTGGGATGCATCCTGTTGGGTCCCATGGACTTGTGCTTCAGGTTCCTCAGATGGACTTGAACCTGATCTTATATGATGGGAGGGAGTTCATTCCCCGAGTCCCTGCCTTAAGATTCAGTGACTCGAGAATGTGGGAAGAGCGCTTGCCAGTGAAAACTGAGGCTCTTGCTCTATATTTGTGGGATCCTGCTTTCTCTTCCCTCTTCTTCTTCCTCCCTACCCTCCCTAGCTAGCATTCTGGTCATCTGAATCGATTCAAGACGCAAATCCTTTTCATTTTTTATGTTTCTCTCTATTCCACTCCCTCCCCGCCCTCTATTAAATTTCATGAGCTAGCCTTATCCTGTAACTGCTTCCAGATCTGCTTGAACAGAAACTCCTTTTGTTCCTGCATTTGGGATGAGTAAAACTTGGATCTAACTAGCATGACTGCATGCTGCTGAACACCTCACTGATACGCAGTCTTTGTCTGCAGCCATGGTACTAGCTTCTGTTACGAAATTTGGCTTTGTGGTATGTTGCAAAAACGTTACAAATACATTAATCTTAACACACTTTTTGTTGTGATATCTAATAACAGATTGGAACTAGAAGTTCTTAATGCATTAGAATTTTAAAAATAAATTTTGACACACTCTCCCCATCCCGTGAGCAATGTTAAACTCTCTGTTGGTCATTTTTGTGATTCACAGTGGAGTATTTTCTGCAATGTATCAGTATTGTTGGCATTAGCACAATCCTGTGTATCATCAAAGCAAGTCTTCATATTATAAAAGTAGCCATTGTTTCTTGAATGCTGCTGATAATAAATAAGTGAATTAGATATAAACTCACTCTTGAAAGATTTCTTCTTGAATTTATTAACTGATGCCATTTTATGATGCTTACTATCTGCCACCCATTGCTAGTGTCTTCAGTTGACATAAAATCATTCTATTTATTAGGACAAGCAAAATGTATTTGGAGTTCCTTAGCAAAAGGATATTGATTGTCATTAAGACAGAACTACAGTAGAGACCTTTAAGCCTTTATCTGCATCTCATTAACTGGCTTATGATTTTCTAGAGTGGCTATTAATTATACGCAAGACACTGGGTGAATATAAAGGATGATTCAAAGACAAGCTGTCTTGACAGCTGGTTTTGTCCTTAGGCATTGCACCTTTTCACTGACAGGTCTTAATTAAACTGAATGTTTAGATTTTTGATGATAAAGGCCTGAACGGTCACACCCAAAATTGTCATTGGTATTTGGAATCCTTTTAATTTACTCTGTTGCCAAGACATTTATCCTAAACTCTTTGTTGAAGGCTTCTGATAGCTGGAAAGCAGCAAATAGAGTTCAGGGTGAATCAAATCTGACAAAAAGAGAGATCCCTCTTAATGTGAAATCCTACCCAAGCTGTAAATGATGCTGACAGGCTGTTAAAAAGTGCCACTGTGAGTGATACTGTAATATGTTACTGTGTTGTAAAGGTATGCAGTTCAGGATATAATTACACATTTTATGAAGATGTGTCAATGAGTATGCTGTGCCTTGTTCACCACATCATGTATCAGAAATTTTCTATTTTGTACTTGCCATGGTTATATAGTTAAACTTGGTTTTGACTGCATGCTTTAAAAAGGAAACAAGGTGTATTTTCAACAACCTAATAATAAAATCAGTGAAAAATTAAATTAAATAGTATGCGCCTGAAATTTAGAGGAACCATGTGTTAAAGGCAGTTTGTGCTTTGCATGGAGAAGAACTGACTGATGGGATCACCACACTCTACAAATCTCTTGGAAGACTCAAAACTTCAGGTGGTACAGCATAAAGAGAGATAGGTGAAAGATTTAAAGCAGGGGCAAAGGAGCCTTGTTACTGATTGGAAGCACTAACAAAAAACATGCTTACTTAAGGCCTTGACCTGCTAATGCTGTCCCACTCCATGTGTTTGAAGAGAGATTGGAGGAGATACAATATAAAGTAGGCTGCAATACTAAAGAGAGAATTAATTAGTTGGCAGACTAGGTCTGTTGAGAAGACAAATTAGACAGCAGTGTGGTCTACTAAAAAGCAGTAAAATCCTAATTAGTTAATGGCCCTGACCTGGAAGACAGGGATGGCGAGCAGGATAAACCCCCCCATAATCCAAGAGGAAGCATTTAATGACCTCCTACGCCACCTGGACACTCACAAGTCTATGGGGCCAGATGGGGGGGAGCGGTGGGGAGAAAGCTAAAAAAGCCACTCTCCATCATTTATCAGCCATTGTGGTTAACAGGGGAGGGCCCAGATGACTGGAGGCTTGACAATGTGACACCCATCTACATGAATCTCGCTTGACCTGCTGTTCGCAAACAGAG
>NW_009186936.1:0-25367 GCF_000690835.1 Fulmarus glacialis | reverse complement strand
TTAATTATTTTAAAAGGTGTCATATCACCCACTGCTGTTTCTTAAGCTATTTTCCTTATTTCATTATCCCTTTTCTTTGTATTTGAGCCCTCTGGTTACAAATAGATTCTGCTATCATTTATGTGGGTGTAAATTTAAATTGCCACTGGAATCATTTTTTAAAAGCTTGATCTACTAAATTTTGTAAGGGAATCAGTTAACTTGTGGGGAGTTGCTACTGCACTTACAAATGGACGAGGCCTGTTACGTCTCCTGAAGAAATTCAGCATGTCATAGAATGAGGTCTTTGTACGTGCACAAAATGTGACCTATTAAGGTTTGGGTTTTGGGGTTTTTTTTAGACAAAAAATAGTGTATTTGACATATTATTCAAACCACAATTTGATTTTGATTTGTGTAGCTGGGACAGCTATGGTGGGATGACCTTCAAGAAACTGATTTATCCTACGGGTAGCGAGTATATTTTATTTCTATTAAACTGAACCTATATCACAGATTATTACCCGCTGTGAAGCATTTCCTAGTGAGTGACTACCTATGAGTTCTGGCCTCTGATTTCTATTCAGCAGCCCCAGTGGTTACAAGATAAATATTTTCAGATGGGAAGATCAGCAGACTTCAGATTTAAGCTCTGGAAACAGTAACTTCCCGTGTTTTCTCCTTGTTACACTTCTTAAATAAAATCTAGAAATGTGTTGGTAAAGCTTTTAGGAGGGTCCTAATACAGCACAAATATGTAGCTAAAGCTGAGACAGGTATTGACATTTACTGCTTTTTGTTGTTGTTTGGACTGATAAACTGTGCACTCACAACTTTGTTTACTCATTCCATTTATAGACGGAATAAAGTATGTGATAGAAAACTTTTATCTAGCCTCCTACATAACAGAATAAAAAATAGTAAGTCTGAGTTGCTGAATCCCTATTCTTAGCGGTCTGTTAGCTATACAAAATCCTTTAGGTTTTCAGACTTTGTATCTCATCTGAAGGGCTTGCAATTAAGAAATAACACACTTGGTTGTTAACTGTTACATGCTTGATATGGAAATCATTGTGATCTTTGATATTAAAAGATGCCCTTTTTTAGAAGCAATTTTCAGTATATAACAGCAGCATAAAAGGAAGCAGAACAAAAGCATATTTGCACTTGAGTGTAACTTTCTAAATAAAATATTTAAATAGTTGAATGCATTCATTATCCTCTATTCAAGTGCCATCCATCCTTAACAGTTATGTTGTGAATGTTTCATGTTTTTATTTGATCACCAAGGATTTGTGTAATCATCTCACCAATCTTGACATCTAAAACATAGATTTAGTCTAACACACCTGACACATTTGACTCTACCTTTCTAGTCTGTGGAAGGAGATGAACACAGTCTCCATCTAACACTGTGGAGGGATAGATACAAATCAAGTTTATAATTCTAGCATAGGTACTTGATGTATGTTGGATGAAATGACCCTTGGAAGTGTCTGTCTGTCCTAGATGATGACTTGAAAGAGGAGGGATAACTCCCAGTTTGGATAAATCTGACTCATGTTGCTAAATATTGTTTTCCGTGTTCTTTATAAGTCTTCTGTCTCCTTCACACATTCCTTAAATAGCTTTTGTATATAAACTCTTCGCAAAGTATTGACTCTAAGATTTCAAGTCAATTACTCTCAATCTTAAAAGTTCATTTGCTTTCTCATTTTGTCTCTGCCTTGAAATTAGACAGGTTTCTCAAAGGCCTTGCATAAGCAAACAACTTCCACCTCCTTTTCTAGAATGAAAGGCGTCTATTATACAGAGAGAAAGACACGGCTATTAACTTGTCTTCCCTCTTTCCTCCAAACTCTCAGGCAATTGGGAGTCAAACACTCTTCAGCAAATAATTTGGAACTATATTATGCCTCCTCACGAAAGTCAGGCAGGGATAAGTAAAATGACATTCCAAATAAATTGAAAATGCCTTCATGTATAATCAAAAGAAGAGCTTTTAAGTGGTGAGATAAAGAAAGTGGAAGGTTGGTATGCAATTGAGAGGATTCTTGGAGATTAGATACACTGCACATCAGAAATCTGCAATATTCTAACACGAGCCTTTTTAGGCCTGTGCTGAATATGACATCTCCACAGATGCCTATTATTATTTCTAATCCCAGCTGATTTCACCTACAAATCGTATTTCAACACAATATGATCTGATCATATTTCACAGTTATATTGGCCTCATTTTGCCAATATGTCTATAAATGCATGGGAGTAAAGCAAATTCGATGCTTAAGCTAGAATGTTTCATTTCACTTAGTCCAAATTTAATCCATTTAAAATACTTTATATCACATCTAACAGGAGAACTCTCTGCTGCCTGAGTTCAGGTAATATTAATTGCATATTATGCAAAAGCAAATTATCTAAACTTGTCAACTCAGCAAAGATGTCTTCAAAAGGACTTGCATAAGCCCTAGTAAGAGAAAATTCTACTCCAAGTTGCACTTACTTCATAGGTTTTGCTGCTTCCTTCAGGAATGTTCATCTTGTAATATTTCTTTTTCAGCTCTGTTTATTTTTGCCAGACAAGGGAATTTCAGCCATCAAGCTTATCAACAGACTGTTCAGTCACTGAACGAAACACTAAACATCCCAGAAATTGTCCCAGAAAACATTCCAAGAAAGAAAAAAAAGGGATTGCATGGCGTGTATAGAAGGTTGACATTCTTTTGTCTCCACTTCACATCATCCAAATGTTTACACTTTCCATGCTGCTTTAAGTGGTATCCCTTCTACCATTGCAAAAGCACAGTGGTGACTGGGAGAGAAGCTCAATGGCTATGGCTATACCAATACAGTAAACGATGCCAGTGATTCAAGGCTCAACACTGGAGCTTGACCATCTATATTGTTAAATTGTTATAATGACTTGCTCTTGGCTTTTGTCAGTCAGATTTTGGGTGTGGTTTTGAAGTCAGACTGGATGAGGGTACATTGCCAAGAGCAGTCTGCATGTAGTCACCCTCTTTTGGAAGCCAAGAGGCCTTAACAATACATATGTAATCATTGCTCAGTGCCTGACAACCTGTCTTGGCACTATCTAGTTTACTAGTACAGATGTAGATAACACCCACCAGAGGGAGTAAGTCAAATTGATACAGATGTGCTATATTGAACTATACAATCTCTCAAGAGCCATGAGAATCTCTCCTTTGTGTGTAGGGAGTTTAATTCCCATGAGATGTTTAAAAGCCTGGGAAACTTTTTCCTCACCACGCAAATGACCAAATTGATGTGGAAACAGACATTCTCAATTATTGTGGTATTGATTATTGTTACACTGTAATGTCAACCCTTTTTCACTATCCCTTTCCAAATGACACTCTTGGTGTTGTCCCTGACTTGGCACAGGTCACCCATAGCCACAATAGCTCAGGGGTGTCCCTGCCCTGCATGTGTTGCCCATAGGTTGCTGTCCCTCAGGAGTGTCCCTGTCCTGGCATGGGTCACCCATGGCTGTCGTCTCTGAGGGGTGTCCCTGCTCTTCCTTGGAGCCTCTTCTTCCAAGAGCACATCTCCAACCATACCTCCCACAATATCCCCATCCCTATGTCTCCTCCAGTTCCTCCTCCCTTGTCTCCTCATGTGTGTCTTACCCTGGCAGCTACCACTCAGCAGAGGCACCACATGCTCATCTCTTTGGTTTAAGTTTTGGTGGGTGTTGGGTTGTTTTCATTCATTTCAGAGCAGTCTGGATCTGGTTGTGGCTGGCACAGGGTAGTTCATGGCCTTGTCCCACACAGGGCATCCTGCAGCTCCTGCTACCAAATCCTGCCACCTATGCCTGATACATGTGAGGAAGCATTTTCCTACTCCCATTCAGTTCCCAAAATTTCAGAAAATATCAAAGGTGCTCTACACAGAAATAAGCTCCACATTAAAGCTAGCTTTTAGAGCACTATACTGTAAGTAAAACTATACTGTTATGTATAAAGCTTTTGCCAGTGACGGAGAGCCTCATGTGCACTCAGAGTGCAAAAATGAAACTGATTCGGGGAAATCAGTTCAAGTGTCCTCTAATGTTGAGGACAGGCTAAGGTCTCCATTCCCAGTGAGTCACACACACACATGCACATACACACACATGCGCGCTACGGTTTTCATAAATTCAGAGTCATCTTTGACAGAAAATAAAATACAGGCACAGGAATGTACTATCGTACATATTTGGTTATAAGGTATCCTAAAAATAGTTGCTGGTATAACAGGATTTCTACTATGAGCAAAGAATCATATCTTTAGTCAGTCCTTATTCACTTAGAAACTCTCAATTTCATTAAACAGGGACTATATCCCAGTAATTCCTCTGACAAAGGCGTCCCCTGGAATCTGGAAGATTATTCAGTGTCAATTTGAGGAAAATTACAGCAGGGATGACTGACTAAAGATAGATGTCTCTGAGAGCATTAGGAAAAGCAAAAGGAAGAGTGTGAGGGAGTGTGGGTGGGAGAGCGAGCACTTCACTTTCTCATATGAGTAAAGTGAGGACACTTACACCTGTCCTTAAGCATTGTGGTGAGTGGAGTCAAGGTCCTTGGTGTCGGGTTTGGACCTGTGTGCTTTCCTTCCTTTCTTCTTTTCTTTATCTCTCTCTTGCTCACTTCCCTTTTGCTATGTGCAGACCTCATATTTATTTGAAAAATTCACATCAGTTCTTCCGGAGTCTTTTTAGACTTACATATGTTAACAAAACAGGGCTCTTAAGTTAAAAAACTCTGGGGCAGTGCCAGCAGTGAATAAAAGATTGCTGTTAATCTTGGGCTGAGTTGGGGATAGTAGATAGTAGCTGCTTCTGGTACCCAAACGGAGTTTCCAGAGAGCCATTACCTTAGAATTCCTACCCAGGGCAGGATCACTGAGAGCTACCAGATCTTCCTGTCTCTCTCCCTAGGTACAGGGGATGCATTGCCATCCCATGCCTGTCAGAGGCACTGCAATCCCTGAGCTTGAAAGTGTCCAATTGACTCAGAAGCCTTTGAGATTAACTGCTGATCAAGCCCATTTACTCATCTTCTTTGCTAACAGCTCCTGCCCAACTCACCCTTAGGCATGGTTGGGCCAACTTTACTGTTTAACCCTTACAGCTTTGGATCCGACCGCCTGCTTCAGCCAGCATGTCTGTGAATCAGTGGATTGCCTGGGTGCAAGCTGGGAGCTCTCTGTTACAGGGTACAAAACCTTTACGTAAATAAATATATGCTTTCTTCTTCTTTCCTCCCTGATTATACTAAGGCCTAGCAAAAATTATCATTTACCCTCGTATTTCTTGAGGACGAGGTTTGGGTTTTTTTTTTGTTGTTGTTGTTTTTTTTCTTTTTCTTTTTTTCCTCCTGCTAGTACTAGATTATTAGTTTAGAAAATCCCAATATCCTAAATCCGGCATGAAGGTTCGTACTGTTACACTGTAATACTTCCAGGTTTATGAAGCATCAGCTTCATCAGCATCAGCTGTTTCTTCATGGTCCCTCAGATCAGTCCAGGTTGGTGGAAATCCTCGTAGGTCGGTACACAAGAAATTGCCAAAGATATGTGCTGCTCTCCATTTGCTGCATACTGACTTTCAGTCTGTGCCTTAGGAAGATGACCTTCACTGTACCCTTTTTGCTCAGGTGAGGCACTTAAATTTTAGATGCTTAAATTAGTTACTTTAGAATACAGTCTGAATAGTTATACAAGAATTTTTCAGTCAGAACCTGCGTCGTTTAAGTTGTCCATTAATTTCTTATGTTCTAAATATTTAGGAATGTCTTAGTGGTTATTTCTGTATATGGACCCTAAAGAAGCTTTGATGGGATATGTTTTGCACTTATTTTTCTTTCTATGGGAATGTTCAAAGGTGAAAGTCAGGTTTTGTGGAATTTAAATTACTTCTAAGTTTAAGTACTGCTGTTTTGATTCAAGATGTACGATTCTGCTTACTGTTGTATCTGTATGTACTTACAACAGCCAATTTCAAAAGATAGTTGCTATTTCAGTCTCCAGGTTTTAAATATTTTATTCTACTTTCATTTCTGGCAAGTCAAGTGGAATCCCAAAGAATGACTGTTCCTTGGTCAAGAAAATTTCTTAGGTTTTCTTTTTCTTAGTTGTTGTTAAGAGCATAAAGTGTCTGCACTGTCCAGAGAGTAAAAAAAAATCAGATGCCCTGGATTTCATTTCTAACTTTGATTTGGTACACTTTTGAAAGCATGTATTCTGACCTGAATAACATGGGTCATAGAATTTAACAAGCAAGTGAGGTATTAAATCCGTTGCTACTTCTTCTGGGCCTGCTACCTTTTATGATTCTGTACTTCTATCAGTACAGAATGCCCAGCTCCAACACCATGATTGAGCAGATCATTTAAAGATACATTTATTCTTTCTTTAAAGATTTCAAAACTATTTTTTCAAGATGACACATACTGGGTTTTTATAAAAATTTCAGTAGTAGCCCTAAGTCCTATTTAACAAAACTAGGTAGTGAAGCAAAGAAGTCCCTCTAAGTCTCTTTTTGTTGTTGATAACTATAAAAAACAGAATTAGAAATAAATTGTCAGCTGAGCAGAATTTTTCAGCAGTTTTCCATCACCTGCATTCATATCTCCCTGGCCTTTCAACCTAAATTTAGCTTGTTTATTCCCAGGATAGATTACATGCACCTTATTTTAAATGAGGCCATTCAGATGAATGATATTACATTTTAATATCACAATAGATTCAAAAAATAAATGCTTGTGAAAGAAAAGGCAATTCATCCTGACAAAGAGTGGTACTCTCTGTAGTATACCTCCTCTCATCAATCGTTAGCAAACAAATGCTCATATGCTTTGTTATGATTCTATCATGTCTGTGTTCCTAATCATTTATACAACCTAGATCTGGCTTTCCTTCAGATAGCTGAAATGTGGAAAGCATAACTCTTTGCTGGGAATTAACACATTGTTACCTCCTCTGACAGTCAGCAGGGATTCTTAACTATGATAAATTTTGAAACAGATATTTTACTGTTGGTTAAAGAAAAAAGGCAGAAGCTATGAGATTTGAATCTGAACTTTGATTATACTCAGCTAATTACATGTGGGGTTGAGTTTTCAAAATCACACAAAGCTTATATTTTTAAAGATATCTTAGCTATCTATTTTTGGCACTGTATTGTCTAATTGATGTGGGGGACTAACTGTTTTAGCATATATTTTAATACACAAAGACAATGAGTCCAGCTTCCTGTGATTCCAGGATCTGTGAAAACTATTTGGCACTGAATGATACAAACTACATATACCATTAAGGACTTTGAAGAGATGTATGTCTGCAAGAGCCCCACTTATCTGTGGCTAGCTCAGTTTGAAGTGCTGTATTTTGATGTATTTCTGCTATCTTGCTGTGGTAGAGAATTGTTACCAACATATACTAAGTTTCTAAACATACCAGCAAATTAAAACTCCCCCTATAATTATTGTCTTTGTTCCTCTATGTTGATTTCCACTTATGACCCATTAGAAATGAGTAATACTTCATTCATATAGTTCATATCTATAAGAAATCTGGCAGTAAAATGATCATTTAAAAATAATAAAGCAAAGACTTTATTTGGAAGGTTGCAAAAATTTCTGCTTCTCTCTTACATATGTAGGTGCATTCATGGGGACACTTTCTCTGTCCTATATACACATAAAGTTATGACAGACCAGCTAATGCTCTTCTGCATGGACGCTGTCTTGACTTTTTAGGTCTGTTTGCAGTACCTCTTTCAATGCATTAAGATTTGTTTGCAAGATTTTTTTCCTGTGATACCTTCTGATTTTAGGATCATCGAGTTCAGAGAAGAGATGTGAACCATATTCAAATGGTATTTGGAGTCTCATTTCTTTTTCTCCCATTAAAATTCAACATAGAACAATTTTCCGTTGTACTGTGCTGTCACTTATATAGTCAGTTAAGTCAGTGTGAACACTAACTTTTCCTGTAGTATCTATTGCTGATGCTTTACTTCTGTAACATATCAAAAGGATCTTTAGCAGACTCATTATCCTCAGGATTTTTTAATGTGCATGCAGTTTGCATCTACCATTACAAACGCATTCAAGCCGAAAAAGTGATTCCAGGCTCAATGATATACAGCAAAAAACCCCAACACTTCTTTGATTGCCTAGATTGAAAACTCCGGACAATGCTATTTATGGAGCACACTTTATTCTCTTGACTAATAAACGAATTAGGGCTTCATTAAAAAATCATTCTTATTAATCATATTTATCTGTAATGTCATGCTTGCTCTCTGAAAGTTTGTGAATATTAGTGGATATGGCATGTAAAAGCAACAAACAATAGTACTTATTTTATCATCAAACCATACTTAATCATAGCTCATTACAAATAGAATTTTAGTGTTCTATCACTTGTTAGCTGTTTTTTTTCTGAGTGGTGAGAAATGTTAGCTTTTCAAAAATTACTTTTTAATCCTACCTATATTATTTCTGTGACTTCACATTTAAAAATAAATCTGTTGTATCCATTGCTCATGACTGTAAGGTATTATTAACAGACTGTTTTGATGATGATCTGTTGTGGTTTAACCTGGCAGGCAGCTAAACACCACACAGCTGTTCACTTACTCCCCTGGAGTGGGATGGGAAGAAAATTGAAAAAAAAAAGGTAAAACTCGTGGGTTGAGATAAAGACAATTTAATAGGACAGAAAAGAAAGGGAAAATAATAATAATAATAATGATAAAAGAATATACAAAACAAGTAATGCACAATGCAATTACTTACCACCCACCGACTGAAGCTCAATCAATTCCCAAGCAGCAGATCCCCGGCCAGCTTTTCCCCTAGTTTATATGCTGAGCGTGACATCATATGGTATGAAATGTCCTGTTGGTCAGTTGGGGTCAGCTGTCCCAGCTGTGTCCCCTCCCAACTTCTTGTGCTCCCCCAGCCTACTCGCTGGTGGGGTGGGGTGAGAAGCAGAAAAGGCCTTGACTCTGTGTAAGCACTGCTCAGCAATAATGAAAACATCCCTGTATTATCAACATTATTCTCATCCTAAATCAAAAGCACAGCACTATACCAACTACCAGAAAGAAAATTTACTCTATTCCAGCTGAAACCAGGACATGATCCCTGAGAAATAAATTGGGTTTTGGCCATGTGGTAAGTGCAGGTGCTCACAACATCACATTGCCATTATAATTAACAACCATTCTGGCATACGTAAAAGAAAGGTTCTCAAATATTACAATAACAAGTAATGCATAGTCTAAACTAGAGCTGCATGGGCTGAACTACATGCAGACTGAACTCCATTTTAGGCCCCAAAATAAATCTCTCCATTATTAGAATGAGTCATTTTGGTGAATCAAAGTGGAGAACTATATTGTTATAACTCTAGCGTTGTATTTTGTTCTGTAATAATTAAAAAGTTCTTTCTCCATTCTTGTTAATTTCTAGCACTTTACATGAATTTCAAGCTCATTTAACACAGACTAAAAACTCCATGACTCTTGATAACAGCCATTTTATTCTATAGTTGTTAGAAGAATGGCTCCTCCTCCAACCCTACTCTGAAACGGCCTGAAGAACTGCTGTAACAACATGCATTTTTCTGCTCAGATGATACATATAATATGAAGCATCTGTGAAAAGCTCTTTTCTGGCTAGAAAGGTTCTGGTTTTGAGTGCGTTTGTAAAGGCTATTTGTATTATTTCAGCTTTAAGAATATCTATAGCCCTTTCTGAGGCAGGTGCTTCTCAGGGGTGCCCAGTGACAGGACCAGAGGCAATGGGCACAAACCGAAACACAGGAGGGTTTGTCTGAACATCAGGAAACACTTTTTCACTGTGAGAGTGGCTGAGCACTGGCACAGGTTGCCCAGGGATGTTGTGGAGTCTCCATCCTTGGAGATATTCAAAGGCCGTCTGGACATGGTCCTGTTCAACTGGCTCTGGGTGGCCCTGCTTGAGCAGGGGTTTGGGCAAGATGACCTCCGGAGCTCCCTTCCAACCTCAACCATTCTGTGATTCATAGGAATTAATGTGCCATGTAGTCTTCTAAGCAATAAGACATTTTATAAGCAATAATTTAATCCTAGCTCCTAATTTTTTTCCTTTTTTTTTTTTTCTCCCACTTGCTTGCATTAATATTCATTATTCCTTACCAATTGGAAATTTGTAATTTGCTGAACATAATTCTCAGTTAATTTGGGATATGCCAACTAACTGGTTTACAACATATGATATTGTCCCTCTCAGATTTCAGTGTTCAAAGATATATGCTATCTTATTTGTTTACAATAAATAAATAATATTTTACCTCCTCTAAAACCATTTAGACTATAGGATACCTGAGATTATCAAGAACACAGTAACAATTAATATTTAAAACTAAGAAGTACTGCTTCTGTTATTAATTTGATTTTCTGTCGTTTTCACTCCTTTCTCATTTGTTTTCTAGAGTCACAATCTTGGACCAGGAAAGATCTGGGACAGATAGTATCTCTATATTATCCCAATACTTCATAATACAGAGTCATAATCTTTATACTGTTTGGAAATTACCATCACAATTAGCAATTAATAATGTAATAATTAATATTTGTTTTATACACTGAACTTACTTGTATTTTATTTAGAAGAAATCTCTCTAATTGTTTCAACTTTGCAAAACTGAGTTTTTCCTGACTTTGTTTTTAACAACCATATATATGCAGTGTTTTGTGCTTTCTCAATTGCTGCTGGTGTAGGCATTTTTATCCATAATGCTCCAGATGCTCGGATGTGTCATAGTGGTGATTGTTATACTCTGGAGAAGACATTTGAATAGTTTTCTGCTACCTTTCTAGCCTGTGACCTGTCCAGTTTCCCACTGTACTTATTCTCCATCATGACTCTGAGCCCTACAGCAGAGCCAAGAATGGGTATGCATGTTAGGACAAACCGTCAGAGGTGTTTAGACCAGCAATTAGTATTACATAATGGAAAGGATCTGAGGTTCTGGTCCATGGCTTAGAAAATTACATTCTTTGAACAACTGATTGGGATGGTCCCCTCTTGATATTGGGGACCTTTACTTTTAAAAACTCATGCTGCAAAACTGGCTTGAATGGCCCCAGGCAGAAACAAACCCACATTCTTTGTGAATTAGGTTTAGACTATTAGCATACACTGGTAGTATCTAGGTAATCACTGTGAGGTAATGAAGTTTTTGTCCTAGGAAAACTTAAAAAAAAGGCTTATTCCAATAGAACAGAGGAATAGTGTGGATCAATGTATTTAGTTAAACTGTAAGTAGCCTAAGAGTTACTCAATGTTTCTAAACAGTGAAAGAAAATACCAAGAAGCTGATTACAAAGTGACATTTATAGGTAGGAAAGTGAATTTTCATCCTATAGAACTGGTAAAGTTAGATCCAAATTAACAGTTTAATAGGTTTTATACTGAGATTATTACCAGGGGATAATTTTGCAGTCATAATCCATGTTTGGATTGTGGTGTTGTGTTTTTTTTGGGCAGGAGGGCGGTTGGGGTTTTTTTTGTTTGTTTCTTTGTAGGTTTTTCCTTTCTTTTCCTACAAAGAAAGTGGTTTAACATATAATTTGCTGAGCATGAACATCTTCAATCCACGGAATAAAAACTGAGGGTAGCTCAAACCTTCTGCATGTCAGGTGGCTCAGATCTAAAAGTTTAAGAGAATGACAACATTGCTGGAAAATTAATTTTTCTTTCATTAAGTGAATGCATTGCACTGTACATTGGAGTTTATGTCCCTTCGGAAAAGTGAAGAATTTACTGTGTGAGAATAATTTTCAGCAAGATCTTACTTGGTGGTACTAAATGTGTTTTACTGCTGGACTATTGTGGATTTAATGGGCCTTTCTATCTGTTGACAGGAGAATATTAATACCATAATGATAATGGGATCTACTAACCCATATCTTTTTGTTGGAGGGATTGAATATAGGTTTTTGGGTTTTTTTTTCCAATTTTGCTGCATCCATACAAGAAATTTAAACATCTGAGACCGAATAATTCAACCCTATAGTACTTATAGACTATTTTCTTGGACAAAATTGGGATTTCCTAGAAATTTTCATTAATGCAAAGATTAGAGATTATATTTTCTTAAGTATCTACTAATTCTACCCAAAGATATGGTAGTGGGAAGATAGGTTCCTTTTACAGTTAATGACTAATTACTTGCTTTACCCACTTTGACAGTTTGAGAGACTTGTAGATATAGGACAAGAGTTCTTTTCTGATTCATTGTCTACTTAGACCACTTCATACAGCCATTTGTGAATGAATTCATCAAATACAGAGCATAAAGGACATAGCAGATGGATTAACTAAGCAAGCTTTAATAATAATTGAAATTAAATGAATAGCATTATGTCATTTAGATTATATTTAGTCCGTATGAAATATTTCCCAGTGACGAAGACTGCTAACTTGAGAGTATTATATATTCAGCATAAATTAAAAATTGGCAGTAAAGTTTTATTGACAAAATAAATTTCAATTATCAAGTACTAAATATCTGCCCCTAACTAGAGAAGTGTAAGGTTGTTAGAGATGAATTTTGAGAAGGTTTATATGAGGCTGTTATGTTTATTGTGCATCATTTATCTTGTTTACAAGGCAGTTCATACAAAGGTAGCTAAAAGAAAAGGTTGGTCACACAACAGTCTATCTGAAATGAACATATTCAATTATTACAGAAATGATCCAGCTTCCATATTTTTCTGTTTCCTTTCTCTTTAACATTCCTTATCAGGGCTTATTTTCTTCTAGTGGATCTCCCTTGAGTTACAGAATGGTCAATATCTCATGGGAAGAATATCTGATTATTATTTTTCTACCTCTTGTGGAAAACTCACAAAGTTGAGATGCTGTGAAAAGATGGTTTTGATAAGGCATATGTGACTTTTCTCCTTTCATACTTCACCTTCCTTCCCAAGCATATTTTTTGTCTAATCCAGATTTACCAGTCAGAACGTATTCAGCAAAAAGGAGAAAGAGTCCCATCTACAGTTGCGGCTCTCAAATATAGGCCCCCAAAACTTATAGGTAGCCATCATGTTTGCTCCCATTACTAAACCAGGGAGAACCCTTCTTTCCAGATGGTAAGTAAAGGAAGCAGAAGGTTCCAGAGGGCCTTCAAAATGAATGAAAACAAGCAAACAAGCTACAAGACTTTTTTTTTTTTTTTTTTTAACACCCTAACAGGATGAGGAACAAAAGGCTAGGACTCAGTACACAACACTGAGTTGAAGAGAATCAAACAAGTAGTTCTAAGGGAAATGGAGGGCTCAACCTCAGTTCTCAGATCATCTCTGGCAGGCTTTAGTACCTACAAGTGCATGATGCCTTTGGGGGATCATAGGAAAATGCTAGGTTAAGGATCAGGATGTCAGGATAAAGAGACTGATTTTCCCTTTCCTCAGAAGTGTATGCAGCCCTATTCCCAGCTACAACCTTGTAATGCTAAGTACCTTCCTGCTGCAGTTTGTTGTAGGGCTCCACAAACTCTAAGCCACTAGACTGATGTCAGGACTATGTTCTTCTGGAGAAGCTGTTACTCACCTGTGAATCCCTCAGTGCGACTCACTGACTGAATCTTACAGAGCTCTTACAGCTCTGGAGGCTACTGTTGCTCATGCTTGTGTTTATAGACTCCCAGGAGCCCAGCTGGTTCAGGTGGGTCATACTGAGTTTCCCTATGTAGTTTCCCATGGAAATATTGTTTTATTGTAAGTATAAATTTTGTTCCCTGGTGTAGAAGCATCATCTAATATTTTTTAAAATTTATTACAGGTTTTTTTTTGTGGAAGTTGCGCATAAAATTCCAAGAAAGCAAGATTTATTCTTCAATATAAGCTTAAATCAAAGATAGTTTACTTGGCTAGAATAAAATGAATGGGTGAAAAGTGTGTCAGCTAATTTTACACAGATGTAAATTTGATAAATAATTTCCATATTTCAATTTATAGGCAAAAATCTAAGGAACTTCCTGAAAAAAAAAATGAAGACTGATTTATAAATAACTAGCATTCTCATCCTCATGAGATGGAAATTTAGGAAATCTTAGTCTGAGTTTCTGTTTTGGGTAATTCCTTGTGAAAATTACATAGTTCCAGTTTACTTAGACAAGTCATTTGGGCTGGATTCATTCTACATATCTTTAGGCAGCCAACTGAAACTTCTCTCTCCATGGAAGGAGAAAAGGATGCAAAAGCTCTGTGGTGGTGCCTTTCGTCTTCAGTAAGTAATGAAAGACCCAGGGTACTCAGAGAAAGCGTTTCAAGTTCAATTAACACAGTACTCACCTTGAGTACTCACCTTGAGTACCGTGTGCAGTTCTGGGCCCCGCAATTGAAGAAGGATGTGAAAGTACTCGAATGCGTCCAGAGGAGGTTAACAAAGCTGGTGAAATGATGGAAGGAGGAGCGGCTAAGGACTTTGGGCTTGTCTAGTCTGGAGAAAAGGAGGCTGAGGGGCGACCTCAGTGCTCTCTACAGCTTCCTGAGGAGGGGAAGGGGAGAGGGAGGTGCTGGTCTCTTCCCCCTGGGATCCAGTGATAGGATGTGTGGGAATGGCTCAAAGCTGCACCAGGGGAGGTTCAGACTGGACATTAGGAAGCATTTCTTTACCGAGAGGGTGGGCAAACACTTGAACAGGCTTCCTAGAGAGGCGGTCGATGCCCCCAGCCTGTCAGAGTTTAAGAGGCGTTTGGATAATGCCCTTAATAACATGCTTTAACTTCTGGTCAGCCCTGAATTGGTCAGGCAATTGGACTAGACTAGGTCCCTTCCAACTGAAATATTCTATTCTATTCTATTCTATTCTAAACTTGCATCTGAAATTTAAATATCTAAAGTAGGATTAATTTCACCAGCGAAATGATGAAATAACTACTGGTTCAGGATGAATCATCCTCTAGAATTCTGTCTCTCTCCACCAACTACAAAAAAAGGAAACAAAACCAAAAAGCGTAACTATCCTGGTTTTGGCTGGGATAAAGTTAATTTTCTTTCTAGTAATTGGTATAGTGCCGTGTTTTGGATTTAGTATGAGAATAATGTTGATAACACATTGATGTTTTTGTTGTTGCTAAGTAGTGTTTACGCTAGTCAAGGACTTTTCAGTTTCCCATGCTCTGCCAAGTGCACAAGAAGCTGGGAGGGAGCACAGCCAGGACAGCTGACCCAATTGACCAATGAAGTATTCCATACCATATGATGTCATGCTCAGCATATAAAGCTGGGGGAAGAAGAAGGAAGGGGAGAATGTATGGAATGATGGCATTTGTCTTCCCAAGTAAATGTTAGGCATGATGGAGCCCTGCTTTCCTGGAGATGACTGAACACCTGCCTGCCGATGGGAAGTAGGGAATGAATTCCTTGTTTTGCTTTGCTTGCGTGCGCGGCTTTTGCTTTACCTATTAAACTGTCTTTATGTCAACCCACGAGTTTTCTCACTTTTACTCTTCTGATTCTCTCCCCCATCCCACCAGGGAGGAGTGAGCAAGTGGCTGTGTGGTGCTTAGTTGCCAGCTGGGGTTAAACCACGACAATAACTTAGAGTAAGTAACTAACTAACTTTTAAATAAATAAAGATTGACAAGATAGAGCCCCTCTCTAGTGAACTAGCCTTAAATAAGTGCCTAAGCTATCTATGGATAGTCAGTGGAAAAAAATAAGGCTATGCCTCCAAAGAAAGATTTTCTCTCTCCAGCTACTGATAATAATAAGAGATGATGCACTTATTTTATTGTGTGCATAAATGGAGTCTCAAGTCACATGTTTCTATAGGTAGACTAGATCCTTGCTTGGGAATCTCTTGTTAAGTGTTGGCATAATTGTGTTTTAGGTAGTGTGATGGGACTAGTATTAGCAGGTTTCTTCAAATCTGTGAAATTTATCAGAGCCAGGAAGGAGGGAACACTGCTTGGAGTGTTATATGTGAGAAAAAGTTCCTGATATAGAGCCATTGGGGTGGATTTCATCACACCTAAACTCATATGTCTTCAGTGCAAATATCTCAACCTAGATGTCTTTGTAGTCAATAGAGAAAAATAAGCCCTAGAATGCTAATTTTTACACAGATGAAGTTAAAAGAGGTGACTGTCATCCCTACACTTCACCTTTATGGTCAGTGGAGAAAGGGAGACACCCTAAGGAGATACACCCTGTCTTAAAATATGTGTTTAAAATAATGGTATCTAATTACCTTTCATAGATGGTCCTCTCTTGCTCTTTTCATTGACTACATATGTAATCCAGAGAATTTTTTAGAGGTAAACTTTCAGACTCCTAGAGTTAAGAGAGATGTGTCCCACTGACTTAACAGGTCAACATGTATTGCACTGCAATAACTGATACTAGTCTCCACAGGGCACAGAACTCACTTATTCATAAAGTGCTGATTGCCACCAAGACCACTGTTTCTGGAACAATGCCTTTCTTGCGTCCTTCTATCAGTTACCTATCAGTCTGTTTATCAGGCATCCCAGTAGACCCAGGACTTGGACTTTTCCTTACAAATTGAACAAAACCAATACTTCCCCCAGAAAAATCAATAAAACCACTTTGAACATCTGGCTAATTTACACTTTAAATGAATACAATATTCAAGAAAATACCTTGTTGATAAAAAGAAAACTAACTCCTTTAGTCCTTCAGTTCAGCTTCTTTCAACTCTACCTCGTTAGCAGCACTCTGTCTGTGGGTGAAACGATAATTCATGAGCCATCCTTTTCAGACACTGTTGTCTTATTGATTTCACCAACTGTGCTGCCAAACATTTAAAATCTCTATAAAGTGGAAATACAAAACACTTATTATATATCACTCCTCTTATCTCGGAGTATTCCACGTTAAAATACAGTTTTACAGTGATCTGTACATGGAATTGATATACCACACTATAATACTGTATGTAGCCATTTATCTGACTCCAAAACGACGTATGTGAAAGGCTTTAATATGATACAAGTGGTAAATATGACAAAGCAGTGAGCTTTCTGAGGCCGGTAAATTGTTAGGAATAGCATTTTAAAGAACCCTGCCTAGGAGACGTATCACTTGTTACTTCCTGGAGTTAGTGGTCTGATGTCACAGATAAACTGGGTTATAATCTGTTCTTATGACTCAAGAGAAATATCTAAGAAAATGTGAATAAATCATGACCACTGTCAGGTCATTTGCCAGAGCATTCCTTGAAAGCTTAGTTTAACACTACCTCAAGGCCTTTTCTGGTACGCTGCAAAGGGCTATCCCTTTTTGAGCACACAATTCCAGTTCTTGTCTTTATGACACTATTTTGATTCCTAACTATACCTGGGTAACTATAGCCCTGACTCCTCCTAGAAGGAATTGCTTGCTCTATTAAAAAAATTCTTGAAGTAACTGGCAGATTTCAACCAGCCACTTGCTAAGTAACTTCATTTGACTACTTAATTTTACATTAAAATAAAAACCTCTGTTGTACATACTTTGTGGCTAATCTGCATCCATGAGCTTCTTGATACTTTTAGAAGAACAGAGAAATAATAGTTACTTTGAACAGCTTTGGGGATGTAGTCCTCAGTTCTGCCATCTTTCACAACCATAAGCAATTCTTCCCAACAAACAGAGCCTATTTATAAATAACCAGACTATACCATGCTAATACCTAAAAGCACAGATTATTATACAGATATATACATAGATATAAAGCATAGATGATTACAGATTTAGGGCTAATATGTCAAAAAGGTTTGTAAAGCCAAGACAGTGGATTGTTTGATTACTGACTTTAGTGGAGCAGGAGTGCACCAAGCACTCATTCCTTACACAGAGTCGAATCACCTCCGTTTCTTTGGAAAAGAAAGAACTGAGGATAATCAGCACTTTGTACCAAGAGGTTTGCAGGACTCTGTGTAAACACCACAGTTCAGAGAAGCATCTCAGTCCAAGATAACACTTAAACACCTGTATCAACTCAGGCACTGATGCTAACGGGGCATAAGCTTCTGTTTAATGCTTTGCTAAATACAGATGTCTAAGTATAAATGGCTAAAGGCAAGTTCCGTAATAGGTAGGGCTTCGTGGCTGAACAGCTCAGTTCAGCTGTCAAACAGGTTTCCAAACACCTTACTGCACAGTGGAAGTCAGGAGTGAAAACTCTTTCATGCAGTGCATGATAGATCAACTCCAATTTCCTTTTTGTTTGTTCAGTTTTATTTGGTGGAGAAATTTGATGTCTATCATCAGACCAACAGCATGGATTAAGCAGTTGTATTTAAAATACAGTTGCTGTTGATGTTGCTGACCAGAAGGAGTGGACAGGAAGGATTAAGAGGGGACAGAGTGAAGGAAAAAAGGAGAGGAGCTGAAACATGGGAGGGGGAATTCAGTCTGGGCACATAACCAAAATCTAGGCACCAAATTGTGTAACTGCGGTTGTGACTGTCACTTACAGGTATACCCCTACCATTACTGTTTTCCTGCTTATACCCTGGAGGATATAGTTTACCATAATTTCAAGTAAAGTTTATTGTTCTCTATACTAATATTAAAAAAAACAATTAGACTTACCAAAATAAGTCATTATTTTTTTCCCCCCAAAGTCATTTTTATCCAGACAAATATTGATTAATCCATGCTACTTCTAAAGCTCTTCTTTAAAAATAAAATCTCCTTCCTTGGCTACAGTTTGCAATTCCTTTTTACTTTTATTTCTGTCTTTTCTAAACAGTGGAAAAACGTGAGCATATAGCTCCAGTCATGATTGCCCTTTCACAATTTTTTTATTATTCTTTCATTATCAAATTTTGTATTCCCTTAGTTTAAGTTACTTTCAATGTCTGTAGCTGTTCTGTCTTCTCCTCCGTAGCCAATATTATGAGCCAAATTGAAAACTGATGCACATCAGTCACCTGTTTAGTAGATCATACCTACATTATTTTAAATCTTGATTCTATTCTACTTGTTTTGTTGTCTTTTGCACTTTTTAGTGAATAACCCTTTACTATTTGTTTTGATTTATTTTATAAGAGCTGAATTAGGTTGAGTTTTGGCACCTATTTTATTTTATCCTATAGAAAGAAATTATTTTTCCTGTTGAATCCCCAGTTCTTTAACTTCTTTGTTTTCTCTTTATTCCCTATATTTTTTCTGAAATACCAGACACACAGTATGAAGTCTTTCATGCAGTGTTTTCCCTTGTAATTTTAGAAGTTCCACAGCACCTTAAAGGAAGTTCCAAACTTTCACTGTGTTCTTGTTCTTTATTTTTCAGTTACACTGAATTTAATAAATAGCTCAAAGTCATCCCTCTTGAAACGGAGTGCCTTAATTACAGACTATTTAATTTAAATTTGTGATTACTGCTTCCAAGGTTATTTTTTCTAACTAGCTCTTCTGAAATTTCTTTCCTTGTAACCAAAGCCAAGTCTAAGATAGCATTAACTCCTAGAATGTTAAGATGCAATTTATCTTAATTGTAGCAGACATCTGAAATATCTACTTTACAATGCGATGGATTGTATTCTAGAAATGACTGTTATTCAACACTGGCTGTCAAAGGAGTGTAGAATAACTAGCCTAGATGTTGGCAATTTATGGTGTCATTTAGCCAAATGAGTCCTTCTCTTACTGCTTATCCCAAAATCCAGGGAACATTGCTATCATCAGAAAGAATTCACCAATCGGTTCTCCTTTGTATTTTGCCTGTACAGCCTCACCTAATACAAGATCTAACAGCATTCTTTCTCATAAAGCACATAAAAAGGAATTCAGTGTACAGTAATAGGCTTTCAAGTGTGATATGCACACAAGCTTTCTTCCTAGGAGCCTTACGACGCAGTGCATCCTACTGAATATCTCTAAGAGCCAACAAAGCCCATGCTTAACTGCTGAGAGCGACAGGCATCCAAAGAGGCTTCTAAGGCAAAGGGATTAGGACCTTCTCAGACTGCGTGCACAGTAGAGGTTGCTGATGTCTGTGGGAAGTGATGGTGGGTAGTGTCACAGCGAATGTTTGATTTGTGTCGTAAATGTGTCATGAGCAGTTTTGTCCAAAGAACTGCAGGCCTTTCTGTCGATTCTTTATGCAGGGTTCTTCAACAGCCATTTTCTGTCCAAAGACACCCCTTCCTCCCTGTTCCCTTGAGAACTGTTTCAAATCCCACTCTGTCTGCTTCCTCCAGATTTGCAAAGACAAATTAAATTTGATAGAAGAGATAAGATGCTGCTACAGAAAAATAATTAATAGTTTATACTTTGGGTTGTGTAGGGCTAAGTATGCTTTGGATTTATTTCCCACTTTGCAGACTCTACCAAAGAAAGTGTCTTTGGGTCAGGAAGGTAGAAGCATTGTGAAAAACATGCCTGTGTTCTACATGCAACAGAAATGCCAGAATAACTACATGAAGAACAACAGTGTCTGCATCTGCAGCTGTAAAAGCTCTGGAGGAAAGAATCTGTCAGAGCCATGTTGAGGTAAGTGATGTTTTGAGGGGATGAATGCAAAGAAGTTTCCAAGCATTTCTGTCATCTTGTGAGACAAACTTCTGTTTATGCTATTTTTTGTGTGCTTCACTCGTAGACATCTATGGGCAACTCTGCACCGCAGGACAGAGTTCCCAGGTTGCTGTTAAATGAGCCTGAAATAGGAAGTCATTAGCTTGGGTGCAGAACTGTTGTTTTTAATTCAGACTGTTTTTCAGACCTGAGACACTGTCCATACAGTGCTCATCATTCTGTCTTAAACAGATCTTCTGTCATGGTCCCCTGCACAGTATACACATACCACGTTATAATAGTGTAGGTAGCCATTTATCTGGCCCCAAAATGACGTGCGTGATCTCATCCATACACTCTATAGGGAGACTGGGATCCAAGAGATATCAGGGTATATATGACTAGACAACTTTCTTTTTTAGTTCCTTGAATTGGATTGAATTCAATCCAATGATAAGTACAAAGGAGAGGGTAGGAGGGATTGGAAAACGAGGAGTAGGAGAAAGTAATTCTTGTGGAGAGTCATGGACAGAAATAAGTGGCCTTGATGAGGACATGTAAGTACTCAGTAGATGCGAAATTGAGATGAAGACTTTGTACCCTAAAAAAGTGGGGAAGGATGAGAGTAATTAAGAAGGGCTGGGATGGAGAGGGAGGAGAGGGAAAAAAGAGAGGCCTCCACATCTGGGCTTCTGCAGAAAGACCTTATTGAGACCTTCCAGCCCTGTTCCTTTTCAAATTTACTCATCCAGTCAAACATCTTAGTCTGCAGACTGTCCCATTCCTTGACCTTACGCATTTAATGCCACGGAATGTTAAACAAATAAAGCCCTTCTCAAAAGCTCTTTCAGTTGACTTCATACGTCCTCTACATCCTGGCATCCCACTTACCCTTTGTAGCTCGGTGCCATTGCCCTTATAGTCTTCTCACTCCCTTGACCCCATTGGTACAGCTGCAAAATGCTTTTTTGAGGAATCTCTAGGTTAGGCATAATGGCAAGACAGCTGTGAAGTTTTTGCTGTCTGAATCACATCTAACATATTCTACAAATAAATAACAACTCCTCAGTCTCCCAAACAACTCGATCGCCTCCTCCTTTTTTTTTGAGATCAAAAGATTGAGAAGAAAATATTTAAAAGAAAAACATACCTTTTTTCTGCTTATAGAAACTGCATACCTCAAGAAGCTTTAAAAAAGAATTTTTTTAATATCCAAGAAGTAACTAGAGGCACTCATTATTCTGGCTTTAAATGAGAGATTCATATTGCTCTCTGGTTTTCTTAGCTCTATTACAATCGATGAAGACTCTATTTCCAAGCTGATTTTTGGTATTAGAATTCTTACACTTAGAAAAATCAACTTAGTTTAAAATTCAAAGTAGGTTTTAAATAAAGTCCTTCAAATAAGTGTTAAAAACAGGTGTTTTGAAATGAATGCAAAATCAATCAAAATATACAGAAATGTGAATTTTCCATTTTGGCAACATTGAATCTAAAGGCAAAAATTGAAAGACTTGTTCCTACACAGCACACCATATTCTACTCTAAAAATTATGTACAAAACCAACCACATTAGTCTAATTATAGATCTTTTCAGATTCTCATCTTCATTTTTCATTCATGGTGACTGTGTAAGAAACTGTTAACAACATATATTGAGGTGAAAATAATTATTATAGTATCCTGTCATAGAATGGACAAGTCATTTTCACAAGAATGCCACATATAAGCTACAGTGAAATATTTAGATCCAAATTAATTTCCAACTTGTATTTCAGGAAGCCTTAGTGAAGTACATATTTTTTAAGGTGTTAGAAGCATAGAATATATTTTTCATTATTTACCATCCTCTTGCATGTTTCTTGCTTGAATAAAATTAATATACAAAGTGAAAAGAAAAGATTACATACAATTTTAAATGTAATGTTACATTCCCTAAGCATTAGTTAAGTATGCACATGCCTTATCGATTAGCCTTAAAGCAGGAAACCTTAAGTGGTTGGCATGTTCTGTAGTGAAGCATGCTGTTCACGTATTAAACATTACAGAGTTCTCAGGATATTCTGTTATTTTGATTTGATTTTGTCAAATATGTAGAAAATTTGCTTGTTTTCAGGAATTTTTTCTGATGTAACAGTGGCTTAAGTTTCTGCTCTCTCCATTTCTGTCCCTTCCTTGTCCAGTTGCTGAGTGCCTCTGTGTATCATCACATCACTTCTGTCAACACAGTTGCCTTTGGGGTCTGTGTTAAGAGAAAGACTGCAACTGGCCTAAAGGTCTATTCAGCAGGGAAATCCACAATGAATCCTCCTGGCAGAACTAAGAGGTGACATAGGGTGGAAGACGACACACAGTGGCAGTGCTATTATAGAAATGTCTATGAACATATGAGGCATGTCTGCCAACAATTAAGGGCTTAGGCCTTGCTTCTGAACACTGATGTGTAGTGCTATTCAAGTATCCTGTCTGGCCACAGGCCGAATTTTGTATCTCCCACTCCCAGGCAGCCTGGATGCCACAGGAGGTCTCAAATAGTAAGATACACCAATGAGTGGGCACAGAACCTAAGACCTATTGTGAGAACATAAAATTTTAGGATTAAGATTCAGTTCAAGATTACGAAATTTAAATGTACATCTGCAGCATAGGTCTCCACATACATGGTTGCTGTCTAAGCTCCCATTTAGCCAACGGAGGGCTAGTCAACACAATTAGTAGAGCTGGACACCAATGTAGTTCTCCCTAAGGTAGGCTCCTAGAGTTCACTTCACTTGCCTAAACATAGGTATCCAATGGATACAGATGCCTTATGGTATCTCTTCTGGCTGAAGTCAGCTGAATCACTCTGTACATGTATTGACTTTCTCTCCATTAACTGTCCTAGAGTTTATACACCTAGTACCCATGAAGATACCTCAATTCAGAAGTTTTGATCTCAGCCCTATTGTAGACATATTTAAGAATATTTAAGAAACCTACATAATACATTGATTTATGGAGTGAAGCCATCCTTAGTAATTCTCCAACTCCACACCACAATTCTCTACCTCTGCCATTATGCTGAGACAACTGTTTTCAAGTCTGTAGTAGAAGCAGATGACAGCAATGGCCTGGATTAAAAATGGTCCTTTGTTTCAGAGGGCTACTTTTAATCTAGATTGTTTCAGTCTTCTGGTTCACTAGCACAGCCAGACAAACTGCTGTGTTAGCACAACTGAAGAGGTGGTAAATCACACCAGTGGTACAAGAACGATAAGACAGGGAAGTGAAGGGGGTTGAAATTTCTCAAAGTTGTTTTGCTGCTGAAGTCAGAATAACTATTCCTTCAGAAAGTGGAGGCTTTGTGTAAAAAAGTGTTCCCACTTTAGTAAGCACATTCCAGGATACTTAAAAAAATGAAGTCCTTGAGGAGAAAAGTAAGTGCTGATGAAAGGTTAACAATAGATTTTGTTCAGATTTCACTTATGCAGAACAGTTTTTTAGTACAATTGTATGCTGCAGATTTTACATTGATATGACAGTTGTTATTCAGAGACCTACACATGCTCGAAGGCTGATACTACTCTCTTGGGGAGGGGGGTAGGAAAGGAGTTTTTTAGATGAGATCACAAATGACTAAGTCAGTTTGATAGTCTGAAGCTGCTGTCGAAAGAGGGAGTTACCACTTCTTACCTCTTCCTTTACTCCAGTCTCACTTTCCTTTTATTTATTCTGCGGTTCATTTGAGCTCATAGTGGAATTTTTTTTTTTCTTTTATTCCTCTTGAGTTTCATAAGTGATTTTACATGACAGAAGGTGCTGAGAAGCACGAGAGGAGTTTGAGGAATTATACCATGGGGATCACAGAGAAAGGGACCAGGTCCCCAAAATCCATTAGCTTCCTCGCCATTTAGTAAGATTGTATCTTCTCCGGTCAGACATGCCTGCCATAGATATTCAGTTTCAGTTTCGCCTGGCTTACGGCCGCAGCAATCAGTTTCAGTTTCGCCTGGCTTACGGCCGTAGCGGTCTTGCAAATTAGCCATCTGAAGTGGATCGAATGGGGTCGTTTTTCGGGTGCGATCTACCAAACCACCCTGAGGTCCAGTAGTTTCTTCTGTTTTTATAATGGGTCTAGCTTCATATTCAGGGGGATTTAAAGGAGTTAAACAGTCGTTTTCCCCTGGTTCACTATCATTCGAATCATCCCATATCTTTCCACCCCATTCCTCCGGTGATACTATACTACTAATTTCCTAACCTGCACAATGTCAGGGGGGTTGGGAGCCTGCATTAATATAATCTCAAGCCTTCCTTGCAACTTTTTATTTTTCTCCCTTTCCTCCTGTAACTCTCTTTGCAGCTGCCCGACTTTCAAGGATAGTATCAATTCAGCTTTCTCCTTATCTTCCTGTGATTGTTTTTGCAGCTGCTCATTTTTCGAGGACCGTTTTAATTCAGCTGCTTTTCTTTCTTCTATTTCTTCTTTTAGGTCCTGCTCTCTCTTTTTACTATCCTTTCTAAACTGATAAGTGGCTTCTAGGCAGGTGCCTAACATTTTGCAAATAATTCCTTTTCCTTTTCCATCTTTTACACGCAAGTATCTAAGTTCAGAGATGAACGGGTTTTTAGATATTTTGAAACCTAATAAGGGTTTCCTTTCCCCGTTCATAATATAGGCTTTGTTTGTCCTTCCTGGGTACTTATCCAGTCCCAGGCACTGTAAAGACACCTTCTGCCCTAGTGTCGTGAATGAGTGATTTAGAGGCTGCTTAAAGAATCACTGTCAAAGAAATTAGCAGAAAGTGATTTTAATAGAGATTAATAAATTTGCGACCTAACAGAATTCGATGGCAGGGTTCACTCT
>NW_009186935.1:17832-18087 GCF_000690835.1 Fulmarus glacialis | reverse complement strand
CCCGCGCCCGGGCGAGGACGGGGTTTTGCAGCGGGCGCGGGTGGCTCTGGGCAATGGCTCTGGGCAGCGTTGGCTGAGGGGCTGCGAGGGGAGCGAGTGCTCTGCGGGCAGAGCAATCTCGGCATGGCTGAGAAAATAGGTCCATTAAACCCCAGACCTAACAGAGTTTCCTCTCCCTCCGGATCGATTTGCCGAGTGTTTATCGACCAGCAGGAGCCACAGGCTGTCCCAGGCCCACCGGCTGGTTCTGGTTCT
>NW_009186935.1:14448-17810 GCF_000690835.1 Fulmarus glacialis | reverse complement strand
TGCTTCTCCTTCCTTCATCCCAGGCTCGCTTGGCTCTTGCCGATCGCTTTGTCCCAGTTTCCACGTGGGAAAAACCCAGCTCGTGATGAAGGACAGGGCAGATGATGCTCAGCAGGAGCATCACCGAGGCATTTTCTCCGTACTCACTCGTAGCAGCACGCATGCCGCAGCCCACAGGCTGTACCACGGGTCTATTCCAGCAGAAATCAGACTAATAAGCTTCCCGGCAGGGCTGTGAATAGAAAGAGGATTTTACGCCGCAGGTTGCAGCTTGCCCTGCGCTGAGCTCGCCCTGTAAAGCAGAACAGACCCCACGGCGGGTTTGCTCTCGGGGGGCTGAACGGTCCTTAGAGGGACCTCCCCGGCCCGCAGGCAGGAACCCGCCGCCAACGCCGCAGGGACAACGCGCCTGCAAAGCGCTCGCACGAAACGGCCTTTGAAAAAGCCATCAAGTTTTTGTTTTGGCCTTTTGCAAGAGGAAAAGGAAAACGTGGCCCTTCCTCAGCGGGGCTGGCTGGAGGAGAGGAGGGGAGACCCCGTGGGGTGTCCGGGTGGGATCCATCCAAACCCCGACGTGGCTGGGGGGCATTGCTGGGGCCGGGTGCTGGGGCACATCCCAGGAGGAATACTGAGGGACCCTCCAGCGCTGGGGAAAAAACCTGTTCTGGGATCTGAGCTCTTGCTGCTCGAGCCCAGCTGAGCACAGGAATTGGGGATTTAGGGAAAAAGTAGTGATGGTGAGTAAATAGGTGAAGGCAGAGGAAAATGGAGGGGGGCAGGAACAGAGCTTCCCTGGCACAAGTTGGGATAAAAGCCGTCTCTGATGGAAAGGTCAGACCTGCTGCTGAGTGGTGATTTAATAACTATTACGGGCGAACCCATCACCACCAGTCTCGCCGCTCGGGCAGTGACTCACCGACAGCGCCGGCTGTCATCCACTGCTGGAGGCGAGAGGTGTGCTTCACCCCCCGACGGCTCGGGAAAGGCGAGTCCTTGGGGGAACTTGCTTTTTTTTTTCCCCTGCAAGGGATGCAAGACCCAAGCATAGCAGCAAGGGTCTTTGGGCAGGCAGCCGGGGCTGGTGTTTGGGGACAGAAAGGGAAATCCCGTGTCCGAAGGGCCCCATCCCAGGGCAGGGGGAGGAGGAGATGCTTTTCCTTTCCACCCCCCATCGTTTGAGGATGCACCTGAACAGCCACGATGAGGCTCTCTTGCTTTCCATCCGTAGTCGGCTTCACGTAACCCTTTTCCAACCGTTTCCAGGGGGAATATTTGTGATTATGGAGTGAAAAATGTGAATACTCCGCAGTATTTTCTGCAGTTGCCATCTCCGGGCACAGCCCTGCCAAAACACTGGCTCGCAGAAGCGCTCGTGGGAAGTCAGGACGCGGTGGGAGTGGATCCGCCTCCCCGCGCGAGGAGAAAGCGCTTTGTCACCGGTGGGGAGGGCGGCCCCGAGGCTGCTCACCCCAGCGAGCAGAGGAGCGAGGGACACCCCGGTTTGGGCAGGGGGCCGGGATGCCCTCGATGCCCGGGTCCTCTCCTCATGCCCTCAGCCGGGGCGGGGTACCCAGCGCTGCGCTGGCACCAGGGATGCTCCACCGGCCGGATCAGCACATTAAAGCCCCCATCGCCATCCAGCTCCAGTGACGGTGAAACACACCAAGTGTTTCTGGGTCGGCTTTTGCCAATAACAGGGTCGAGCATCCCACAGCAACAGCTCCTCGGGGCTCCCCGATCTCCAGCAGAGACACCGGCCCTGAGCTCCAGCACCACAAATCACCCCCGTGCCCCAGGGAGGTGGCCCACGTGGCCTTCAGAGCAGGCGTTTGCTGGCAGAGCGGCGTTTGGAGGGCTCTCTTTACTCCTTTTTCATCACAGCGCTTTGCACTACATTTTATAATGCGATTTCTGGAAGCAGTCATGAAGAGCATCTGCCGCCAAACACCTCCCATGGCCACCAGCACTGTCGAGCAGCACTCGAGCCCAGGGCAGCAGCTGAGCAGAGACACTACACGGAGCTGGACGGCTTTCAATGTCTCATCCTTCCTGACTAAGTCCTCTCTGAGCAGGAGAAGGGAAGGGGGAGAGGGGGTGGCTGCGTCTCTGCAAATCCCGCTCCATCACGGAGCAACATAAATCACCACCAGCCTGGGTCCCTGAGAGCCTCCTGCCAAATTCCTCATCTTTACAGCGCTGGAAAGAATTTAAAATATGAATTTCACTGCTAGTGCTTGGCCCATCCTTCTCGTGCTGCTTAATGCTCATCTCTCCCTGCAGAATGAGCTTTACGCATTTCACGAGGCCTCCCCAAGTTCTCATGTTGCCTGAAGAGAGAAGTAATCCCCCTAATTCATTACAGTGACCTTTAGGAGGAGCACAAGTACCCCCGGCGAGATGTATGTACGCACAAGGTCTTGCTGCCATGGGGTAAGGCAAAAACTGAGTGCCGCTGTGGTACCGATGAGCTCCGAGAGCCGCGATGGACCAGGCTGAGGAGCAAGCGCTGTTCAGACGGGTGAAGATGCTCATGCGTCTGCTCATCAGTCCAACGCCACTTCCCGGGGCCAGTTATGCCAAGGCAGACTGACGGCCAGGTGGACACGACTGTTTAATCTGCACCGACATCAGCAGCTACACCTGAGCATTTACAGCACTGTCAAAGGGCAATAATCCTTCACGTCCATAAAAAATCCAATTGTTCTTGCAGGGTGAGTGACTGTCAAAGGGTTCTTGGCAATTGCTCTGGATATAGGCTGTGCCAGGAAAAAAAAAAAGCAAAGCCCGGCTATTCCCCAGCCATCTGCCCCGAGCTCCGGAGCCTGTCAGAGGGTCTGAGCTCCCTCTGCAGAAGGGCTGCCCATGGGCTCCTTCTGCGCAAATTCAGTCCTACTGTGGGGCTGCGGGCCATCTCAGTGCCCCAGGCAGACCTCTAGCAGGATCCCGAGCAGCTCCTGTACTACAGCCATGAGTGTAAGTACAGAAAGCTTTATCAAAGGGACACGGCACCGGGGTGCCTCCGGCAAATGACTTATTTTTTGCTTTCTCATACCTGTTTTTGCTCCAGGAATGAAATGCTCAGCTCTGGTCCGGCAGCAGAAACCAGGGCCTGGGTTCCCCAGTGCACCCGACAGCATCTATCCTGCCCCAGGTAACTCCAGTGGCAGCAGCCCGTGGCTGGGGAGGTGGGGGAGGCTCCTCCTGGGGGCCCTGCCGCCTGCATGGGGGCCAGGAACCCCCCCAGGCTCACCCCGTGTCCTGGTTTTGGCTGAGATAGGGTTAAATTTCTTCCTAGTGCTGTGTTTTGGATTTAGTATGAGAAGAATGTTGATAACACACTGATGTTTTCAGTTGTTGCTAAG
>NW_009186935.1:13840-14233 GCF_000690835.1 Fulmarus glacialis | reverse complement strand
TGTGTATATTCTATCATTATTATTTTCCCTTTTCTGTTCTATTAAACTGTCTTTATCTCAACCCACGAGTTTTTCTCCCTCTCGCCCTTCCGATTCTCCCCCCACCCCACTGGGGGCGGGGGAGTGAGCGAGCGGCTGCGTGGGGTTTGGCTGCCTGCCAGGTTAAACCACGACACCCCATCAGCCTGCACAGTGCCGGCTGCCTCAGGACAGACACCTTTTTGTCCCTTTTTTCTCTCCCCTGCAGGATCCTGCCGCCAGGGCTGGTGAAGCCCCCGTGCCAGGGGGGTGTCTGGCAGGGCTCAAGGGGATTGAAAGCACCGGCGCTGCTGGAGGGCAGGCACGGGCAGACGCTGAGTAACTTGCAAACCTCTGCTCCTTCCCCAACTGGGC
>NW_009186935.1:13092-13798 GCF_000690835.1 Fulmarus glacialis | reverse complement strand
AGGGGATGGAAACCCCCGGCTCTCCTGGAGGGCAGGCACGGGCAGACGCTGAGTAACTTGCAAACCTCCACTCCTTCCCAAACTGGGCTAAAACCTACCACCTCTTGGAACAACTATTTGCGTAAGTGCATTTTGGGTGGAGGCTCAAGCTCTGTTCTCCCCACAGCAGCAGTGCTGCTGGGTGCAGTGGTGTAAAATATGGCTTTTGCTGTTGAGGTTTGTTTTCCTGGTACAGCTTTATTTTGCGTGACAAACCCTGGCATACCTCTCTAGCTTCCCATTTTCAAGGGGGCTGTTGCAAACACCCTGGCCTTTTACACTTGCCCCAAGACAACTCAGCTGAAGGTCTCTTGTGGCAACTCTGGCCACCAAACCTCCTGCAGAGGCTTTTTTTCTTAGCTCAAGTAGACTCGAACCTGTTTGCAGAACCTACAGACGTCTTGCTTGCAGGTCTCTTGCCTGAGCTCCTCTGAGGGCTTCTGCACGAGGCCACAGCCCCAGGGAGACTTCGTGTTCATTCTCAGCTGCCTTATGGCTTCTCCAGACAGCCCTGGCTCCCTGAGCAGCCAGGTTTTGCCTTGGATAGACATGGATAGTGACAGCGATGAACTCCCTCAGTGGTTTTGGCAGCTGAACTCCCATCCTCACGCTCCTGCCCGGCTGGTCTGTCCGTGCTGGCGGGTGGCCGCAGGCGGTGGGCTCTTTG